>NW_021196970.1:0-1301 GCF_002162155.2 Triticum dicoccoides
ATATTGCAAATATATATGAGGTATTGATAATGGTGGGTGATGAGGACATGACTACCTTGGATATGACCAAAAATATTGCATATATGCATATTTGTCAGGTGATTTCTAGTGCAAACTATTCAATAATCTATTTATGTTATCCAGAACAAAAATACTTCACACACTTTTGTGTTTTGTCTAATTGCAGGTGTATGGGACATTTGTACAATCCACATATGAAGATAAGGAAGAAAGAGATGCTTATTTGCTGTCCAAAAAGTTCTCTCACGTCACTTTTGGCCCAAGAGAAGATAGAGTCCAAGTCTCTCACATTCTGGATTCAGATTCGGACTGCACAGACATACCTGACTCAAAACACACACAAGTTTTTCATACGGACTCCGAATTGGGTGATTCTTTTTTTGTTGGAAACTAGATTTCGTGCACTTTCCAACCCAATTGGAATCACCTTCAAATTCGTCCGGAGCATTGAGTTGTGGACGAAACAATCTGATGCTGCAGCAGAATCCGAGTCAAACTACAAGTCCAAAGGTGTTACATCACCTCCACTTGGGCCCATTGACCTTGTACGACCTAGATTTAGTTTTAGGCTGCCTTGTGACGTCCTCCCACCTCCTTGGCCGCCACCCCTTGCTCCTATATAAGTAGATCCATCTAGTAGATTTTCCTTGGGATTTGTTTAGTTAAAAGTTAGCCATTGCAACTTCGTGTACTTCGTTTGTGTACAACGACCAGACCAAGACCGCTTACGGATCCCCACCATTATCAATACCTCATATATATTTGCAATATTCAGATTGCTTTATCATATTCTTGCTCGTTCTTCGATTGCTTGCAGGAATAGACCTTCGTGGTCAGGCTGACCGTGCTTCCGGCATCGTCAGTAACCTCAGGAGATTGGTTTAGCGATTGCTAAGGCGCAACGTCATGCACGTTTGTAGTCGGATCGTCAAAGTCGTCTCCACCAAATCGATAGTTATCATCTCATCAAAAGATCGGGACACCCTCGCCTCTATCAAGTGGTATCAGTTTTCAGGTTGCTCGGTGAGAATTTCCAGTTTTTCCTAGATTAGATTTATTTTCTTACCTATTGTCCAAGAAAAAGCCACAAAACAAAAGTTAGATCTATTCATCCTTTGTCCTAGCCAGACTGAGCCTTTGCAATTTTCTTTTCATTGTTTGCATTATTGAATTATCGGTTGCATCGCCGTGTCGAGTTGCTGGTCTTAGTGTCTAGTTCCTTTAGAGTTTCGAGTTCTGTTCACATTAGTCACGCAGCCGCTGCATCATTATCCCATCCG
>NW_021196971.1:0-1186 GCF_002162155.2 Triticum dicoccoides
GACCCAACAATCAGAGCATACAAGTCAAAGCACAAGCGGAAGCTATCATGTCTGGGTACAGACATCTATAAATGAAAAAGGCCGAGAAGCCTGACTATCTATCAGATCCTGCCGAGGGCACAAGATCGTAGCTGAGGTAACAAGCTAAATGTCGAAGACCACGCGGAATTACTAGTGAGACTGAAGTCTCTCTGCAAAACATAAAATAGGCAAACGTGAGTACAAATGTACCCAGCAAGACTTACATCAGAACTATCTACATATGCATCATTATCAACAAAGGGGTGGTGGGGTTTAACTGCAGCAAGCCAGCTTTGACTCGGTGGCTATCCTGAACTACGACTGCGAGTAACTTTTTTGAGGTGGCGCACACGAGTCCACATATTCACCATATCAATACACCACTATGGATCCGCTCCCGTCTCCCTACGAGAACGCCATCCATAGCACTCACGCTTATCTTGCGTATTTTAGAGTATCCACTGTCACTTGTCTATGAACTGATATAAGCAACCCAGAAGTCCTTTTCCGCGGACACGGCTATTCGAATAGATGATGTTAACCCTGCAGGGGTGTACTTCTTCATACATGTTTCCACCACTTAGCGTTTGCACACGACATGTGCTCGGCAGACTTCAAGCGAAAGCCGACGTGGGTGTAGACCACGACCTACCTAAACACTCAAGTCTCTAGTCCAGGTTTATCGCCTATTCGGGTTCCATCCATGAGGAGATCCGGCCGGAGTTTCGCTCACAGCCCCAAACAATGTGAACAGGGTTCCCGAGATACCAAACGGGCATCCGGTACACCGTGCCACGTACCTACCGCATCACAGCCCACCCCTATGGTCAGCGCTGTCCACGGCCTCCAGTAAGCTACAAACACCAGAAACTACTTGCAACTCCTGGACAGAGGACTAGGGTGAATAAGAAGTCGAGCGGGGTCATATTTCAGGGCCCAATGTATGGTAGTAGCTGAATCATGGATCACAAACACAGAACTCAGTTCCTGAGGACGGCTGCAATGAGACAACCCACCATGTACTCCTACATGGCCTCTCACCGCTACCTTTACCAAATCGTGTTCACACACTTAGCTCACACACAGTAGGACATGTTCACACGCCTCTGATTCATCCCCGATGAACCAGACCTGACTCAACTCTAAGCAGTAGCAGGCATGACAA
>NW_021196972.1:0-3633 GCF_002162155.2 Triticum dicoccoides
GCCAAGGGGTGGGGGGCTTGCCCCCCAAGCAAGGGGGCGCCCCCCTTTAGGGTTTCCCCCAAACCCTAGGCACATGGGCCCTTTTGGGGCTGGTGCCCTTGGGCCATATAGGCCAAGGCGCACCCCCTACAGCCCATGTGGCCCCCGGGGCAGGTGGCCCCACCCGGTGGACCCCCGGGACCCTTCCGGTGGTCCCGGTACAATATCGGTGACCCCGAAACTTGTCCCGATGGCCGAAATAGCACTTCCTATATATAATTCTTTACCTCCGGACCATTCCGGAACTCCTCGTGACGTCCGGGATCTCATCCGGGACTCCGAACAATATTCGGGTTACTGCATATACATATCTTCACAACCCTAGCATCACCGAACCTTAAGTGTGTAGACCCTACGGGTTCGGGAGACAGGTAGACATGACCGAGACGACTCTCCGGTCAATAACCAACAGCGGGATCTGGATACCCATGTTGGCTCCCACATGCTCCACGATGATCTCATCAGATGAACCACGATGTCGAGGATTCAAGCAACCCCGTATGCAATTCCCTTTGTCAATCGATATGTTACTTGCCCGAGATTCGATCGTCGGTATCCCAATACCTCGTTCAATCTCGTTACCGGCAAGTCACTTTACTCGTACCGTAATGCATGATCCCGTGACCAGACACTTGGTTACTTTGAGCTCATTGTGATGATGCATTACTGAGTGGGCCCAGTGATACCTCTCCGTCATACGGAGTGACAAATCCCAGTCTTGATCCGTGTCAACCCAACAGATACTTTCGGAGATACCCGTAGCCTACCTTTATAGTCACCCAGTTACGTTGTGACGTTTGGTATACCCAAAGCACTCCTACGGTATCCGGGCGTTACACGATCTCATGGTCTAACGAAAAGATACTTGACATTGGAAAAACTCTAGCAAACGAACTATACGATCTTTATGCTATGTTTAGGATTGGGTCTTGTCCATCACATCATTCTCCTAATGATGTGATCTCGTTATCAATGACATCCAATGTCCATAGTCAGGAAACCATGACTATCTGTTGATCAACGAGCTAGTCAACTAGAGGCTTACTAGGGACATGTTGGTGTCTGTTATTCACACATGTATTACGATTTCCGGATAACACAATTATAGCATGAATAAAGACAATTATCATGAACAAGGAAATATAATAATAATGCTTTTATTATTGCCTCTAGGGCATATTTCCAACAATAATGTGTGTAGTAGGGAAGATATCGCCATCTCTTGGTTGTTATGTTGACAATGAAAGTATACCGTTCAAAATATTCACCTCTATTTCAAAACTGAGCTAGCTCTGGCACCTCTACAAATCCTTGTTTCCCTCTGAGAAGGGCCTATCTATTTACTTTCATGTTGAGTCATCATCCTCTTATTAAAAAGCACCAGTTGGAGAGCACCGCTGTCATTTGCATTCATTATTGTTAGTTTACATTGAGTATGAGTTGACTGGATCTCTTTTACCATGAATTACAATGTCTAGTCAGTCCTTGATCTTTAAAGGTGCTCTGCATTTATGTTTTGCGGTCTCAGAAAGGGCTAGCGAGATACCATCTTGTTATATCATATTATGATTGTTTTGAGAAAGTGTTGTCATCCGAGATTTATTATTATTGCTCGTTAGTTGATTATGCCATTGATATGAGTAAACATGAGACCTATGCGTTGTTGTGAATATGGTTAGTTCATAATCTTTGCTGAAAACTTGAATGCTGGCTTTACATATTTACAACAACAAGAGCAAACAGAGTTTGTAAAAGTTTTTCTTTATCACTTTCAGTTTATCAACTGGATTTTTTGAGGACAAGCAAAGGTTTAAGCTTGGGGAAGTTGATACGTCTCTGTCGTATCTACTTTTCCAAACACTTTTGCCCTTGTTTTGGACTCTAACTTGCATGATTTGAATGGAACTAACCCGGACTGACGCTATTTTCAGCAGAATTACCATGGTGTTATTTATGTGCAGAAACAAAAGTTCTCGGAATGACCTGAAACTTCACGGAACGTCTTTTTTGAAATAATAAAAAATCCTTACATAAGATGAAGACCAGGGGGCCCACACCCTAGCCACGAGGGTTGGGGGCGCGCCCCCTACCTCGTGGGCCCCCTGGAGCTCCTCCGACCTCGACTCCAACTCTATATATTTGCTTTCGGGGGAAAATAAAGGAGAAGGATCCATCGTGTTTTACGATATGCAGCCGCCGCCAAGCCCTAAAACCTCTCGGGAGGGCTGATCTGGAGTCCGTTCGGGGCTCCAGAGAGGGGAATCTGTCGCCATCGTCATCATCAACCATCCTCCATCACCAATTTCACGATGCTCACCACCGTGCGTAGTAATTCCATCGTAGGCTTGCTGGACGGTGATGGGTTGGATCAGATTTATCATGTAATCGAGTTAGTTTTGTTAGGGTTTGATCCCTTGTATCCACTATGTTTTGAGATTGATATTGCTATGTCTTTGCTATGCTTAATGCTTGTCACTAGGGCCCGGGTGCCATGATTTCAGATCTGAACCTATTATGGTTTCATCAATATATGAGAGTTCTTGATCCTATCTTGCAAGTCTATAGTCACCTATTATGTGTTATGATCCGTTAACCCCGAAGTGACAATAATCGGGATACTTACCGATGATGACCGTAGTTTGAGGAGTTCATGTATTCACTATGTGTTAATGCTTTGGTCCGGTACTCTATTAAAAGGAGCCCTTAATATCCCTTAGTTTCCGTTAGGACCCCGCTGCCACGGGAGGGTAGGATAAAAGATGTCATGCAAGTTCTTTTCCATAAGCACGTATGACTATATTCGGAATACATGCCTACATTACAGTGATGAATTGGAGCTAGTTCTGTGTCACCCTAGGTTATGACTGTTACATGATGAACCGCATCCGGCATAATTCTCCATCGCTGATTCATTGCCTATGAGCTTTCCATATATTGTTCTTCGCTTATTTACTTTTCCGTTGCTATTGCTATCATCACTACAAAATACCAAAAACACTACTTTTGCTACTATTATCTTTTGCTACCATTACCACTACTATCATATTACTTTGCTACTAAATACTTTGCTGCAGATATTAAGTTTCTAGGTGTGGTTGAATTGACAACTCAGCTGCTAATACTTGAGAATATTCTTTGGCTCCCCTTGTGTCGAATCAATAAATTTGGGTTGAATACTCTACCCTCGAAAACTGTTGCGATCCCCTATACTTGTGGGTTATCAGTGAGCCTCAAGCTAGACGTCCTTTTCACGTTTTTATTCTTCTTTCTGCTTCGCTTCTTCTTCCTCTCGCCTCCTGCTGATTCCATCTCGTCTCCCGCGCAACGAGTTCGCCAGCGTTAAGGGCGTGCCCCCTTGCTGCTTGCACAAGCACCTCCTCCCCCTCCGCTGCAAGCATCTCCTCTCCCCCATGAAACCTAAAAGCTACCCCTCCATGGTGCTGTAACCGACACCATCGACGACCTTTGGGACTGCCATCTCCCTCCCCAGGTGGATGTGCTAATTTGGCACTCCGTCCTCCTCATCATACTGTGGAAAATTTGGGATTCCACGAACGCTATGACTTTCAAGCAATAGAGTCACCACAACATCTT
>NW_021196973.1:0-851 GCF_002162155.2 Triticum dicoccoides
TGCTCCGGCGTGGTCAATAACCTCTCGGAGTTGGTTTAGCGATTGCTAAGGCGCGACGTCCTCGCACGTTCGTAGTCGGATCGTCAAAGTCGACTTCCACCAAAGCGAAATCCACCATCTCATCGAAAGACGGGACACCTTTGCCTCTATCAAGTGGTATCAGATTTCCAGGTTGCTCGGTGAGATTTTACAGTTTTTCGTAGTTTAGATCGAGTCTGTTCTTCATACCTACAGTCCACGAAAAAGCCACAAAAAAAAATTAGGGTTAGTTCATCATATCCGAACCAATCTGAGCCTTTGCATAATCTTTTTAGGGTTTTGCTTTGTTGAATTTGCGGTTGCATCGTCGTGTCTAGTTGCTGGTCTTAGAGTCTAGTCTTTTAGAGTTTCGAGTTCTGGTCATAAGTTGTCATGCCGCCGCCGCACCATCATCATCACCCCTGCCATCTACCACCACCGCTTTTCCGCCACCGCTTCGAATCCGTATCCATATACCACCACAGCTGTCATATACCACCACCGCTGCCATCTACCACCATATATCCACCACCAATCCGAGTTCTTGTCATATTAGGTTTGTTTTCGAGATCCATCTAGATTCCGATTCGTGTTTCCTTGCCGGAGTAGGTTTCGGAAAAAAAAAAGAGTCGGGTAGCCACGCTCCGTTTAGGCCCAAAATTTTTCGAAAACGCATTTTTCGAAAAAATTTCTGGCTATCCTATTTTTAAGTGTTTCTGAGTGTTTTGAGACAGGTGCCATTATAGGAAGTTTTTTTTTGACCCGTTTCCAGTTTTTGGGTCCGGACAGTCAAAAAAAAAAAATTTTTGGTCAAAAAAATTTCGTGCCCATCC
>NW_021196974.1:0-889 GCF_002162155.2 Triticum dicoccoides
ATGGTGGAACCCAACGCGTACGCATAGCAGTTTTCAAAGCAGCCCAAGTAGTTGGAATAGGATATAATCTACAATGTTCAGACCACCATACACATGCAAAACTAGTGAAAGCACAAACGGCAGCAGCAACTCGTCTCTCCTCAGGATATTGTAAACATGTAAATCGTTGTTCAGTTTCTAACTCCCAAGTAAGATATATATCAGGAACATATCTACCCTCAAATGGTGGAATATTCAATTTCAGTTTAGGAATATGGACATCATCTCGTACCTGAGGTGGTGGTGCAGGCCTACCATTACGAATATATACCTGAGGTCGACCTGCTGGTGGTGGTGCTGGTGGCTGCACGTAGTTCGGATTTTGATCAACCTCATCCTCATAATCTCCCACATAATCATCATCCTCCTGGGTACCAGCAGCAGCAGTAGCAGGAGCCGAAGAAGCACCAACAGGAGTAGCAGCGGCACCAGAATGTTGTCCTAGCTCAATAGGAACACGTTGTGCTCGTCCATACTGATTCGGAAGGGGGCGTAGTTGTTGTTGTTGCAGAGGTGCGACAGGTGCAGCCGGTGGTGGAAGACGCGCAAGCAGTTCATTAAATCTGTTATCGAGCTTTGTTTCGAACGTCTTCTCAAGGCCAGTAATCTTCTCCATGGCCTCTTCAAAATTGTTCAGCACATCTTGCACCTGTTCAGTCATCATTTGCTGAAACTTATCATGAAGCTCCTTGTTCGATAAGTTCTCCCAGTCAATCTCGTCGGCTTGTGATCCTGGCATGGTTAGCAGCAATAGAAACACACAAGAATATGATCCTACAGACTACTAAGAAGTGGTGGTGGTGTATCACAAATCCGTCAAGCAAATCTCAAATTCTTACCAGTTCTTACC
>NW_021196975.1:0-1122 GCF_002162155.2 Triticum dicoccoides
CATGTTCACCTCTCGGTTAATCACTTTCAGTCGACTTCTGCTTTCCACATCTGCAAAGATCATCAGAGTGGAGTTGATATGCGGATATCCTTCCTCACTGTCCTCCTTGTCTTCGGCCTTGTCCGACTCCTTCTCCTTGTCCTTAGACTGTTTTCCCTGAAACTGCTGGATCAGGAGTCGACATTGGCGAGTGGTGTGCTTCGGGTAAATGATATTCCCCTCTTCGTCTTTCTTCGTGTGAATGTGACATGGCATATCCATCACGTCGTTCCCTTCTTTATCCTTTACCTTCTTGGGGTTCCAGGATCCTTTTGGTTTCCCCTTAAACTTTCCTTGAGTCACGGCCAGAGCCTCTCCAGGAGCTGCCGGTTCAGCCTTCCGCTTCTGTTTCCGACTGGTGTTTCCTTTTTCCGACTGACTCGGCTTGTGCTTGCCGCTTCAGAGTCGGTCTTCTTCTTTGCCGTTGGCGTACTTGGTAGCAATCTCCATCATCCGACTCAAGGTCATGTCACCGGTTCGACCAAACTTCAAACTCAGTTCTCTGTTCTTGACACCATCTTTGAAGGCGCAGACTGCCTGATGATCAGACACATTCTCCACAGTGTGGTGCAAAGTGATCCACCTCTGAATATACTCTCTAAGAGTCTCATTAGTTTTCTGCACGCAGACTTGCAACTCTGTCAATCCAGCTGGTCGCTTGCAAGTTCCTTCAAACGTTTTGATGAACACTCGGGACAGATCTTCCCAAGTGTAAATGCTGCTAGGAGGTAATTGAGTCAACCATGCCCTGGCAGAACCTTCCAGCATGAGGGGCAAGTGCTTCATGGCCACTTCGTCGTTCCCACCACCAATCTGAACTGCCACTCGGTAGTCTTCAAGCCAAGTTTCAGGCTTTGACTCACCAGTGAACTTGCTGACTCCTGTTGCCAACCTGAAATTGGGAGGGATAACTGCGGCTCTGATAGTCCTGCTGAAACATTCAGGGCCAGAAACATGCACTCGACTGCTTGTGGGTACATCTCTGTCGAGTGCACCTCGATGGGCTCTGTTCCGATCGACCAACCCTTGCACGATAATGGATCGCGCGTCGAAGCCTGGTTCTCTGGGGTCGACTGGAACCCT
>NW_021196976.1:0-1493 GCF_002162155.2 Triticum dicoccoides
AAGCTTCTCGCAAACCAGAGCTTCTCACAACAAGCGTGATGGTTTCGGTAGGGAACGTGCCACCTTTGGGGATGAAACGATATCTGTTGCCTCTTATTGCTTTAATTTTTTTTCTAGTGTCAACATAGAACAACAGGAGTGTTGTCTTTAATTTTGGAATTTTTCGGGGTTCGTTTGGACATTTTTGTACATTAAATGGGTTTTCCAGGCATTTTATGTACATAATTCAAATTTGAACTACATGCACATGCTCCAATGCATATAAACTAGTTGAAAAATCAAATCCGTGTCCTTGGTTGCATGCTTAGGTCCCATGCAAGAATTGAGAATGAATTTCAAACACCCTGCCACCGTCACTCGGCCGCAAACATTGAGATACATGGTTTTTAAATTCTAGTAAATTCAAAACTCGTCTGAAATTCATGAAACTTGGCATGCTATCATGGAGCGGCATCAACATGCCATGGTAATTTTTTCCCATTTGGGGCAGGTTTGGGTATAAGCTTCTCACAAACCAGAGCTTCTCACAACAAGCGTGATGGTTTCGGTAGGGAACGTGCCACCTTTGGGGACAAAACGATATCCGTTGCCTCTTACTGCTTTCAAAAAATTTCGAGTGTCAACATAGAACAACAGGAGTGTTGTGTTTAATTTTGAAAATTTTTAAGGTTCGTTTGGACATTTTTATACATTAACTGGGTTTTCCAGGCATTTTATGTGCATAATTCAAATTTGAACTACATGCACATTCTCGAGTGCATATAAACTGGTTGAAAAATCAAATCTGAGTCCTTGGTTGCATGCTTAGGTCCCATGCAAGAACTGGAAATGAATTTCAAACGCGCTACCATCGTCACTCGACCGCAAACATTGAGATACCTGGGTTTTAAATTCTAGTGAATTCAAAACTCGTCTGAAATTCATGAAACTTGGCATGCTGTGGTAAAATTTGTGTCCCATTTGGGGCATGTTTGGATAGAAGCTTCTCGCAAACCAGAGCTTCTCACAACAAGCGTGATGGTTTTGGTAGGGAACGTGCCACCTTTGGGGACGAAACGATATCTGTTGCCTCTTATTGCTTTAATTTTTTTTCTAGTGTCAACATAGAACAACAGGAGTGTTGTCTTTAATTTTGGAATTTTTCGGGGTTCGTTTGGACATTTTTGTACATTAAATGGGTTTTCCAGGCATTTTATGTACATAATTCAAATTTGAACTACATGCACATGCTCCAATGCATATAAACTAGTTGAAAAATCAAATCCGTGTCCTTGGTTGCATGCTTAGGTCCCATGCAAGAATTGAGAATGAATTTCAAACACCCTGCCACCGTCACTCGACCGCAAACATTGAGATACCTGGTTTTTAAATTCTAGTAAATTCAAAACTCGTCTGAAATTCATGAAACTTGGCATGCTATCATGGAGCGGCATCAACATGCCATGGTAATTTTTTCCCATTTGGGGCAGGTTTGGGTATAAGCTTCTCACAAA
>NW_021196977.1:0-887 GCF_002162155.2 Triticum dicoccoides
CTAGAGTCCTGTGCAGCGCCCCCTCGGGGAAACTCGAGGTTTGGTTTTAGTTGTATGGAGCGCTCATCTGAGTGTGCCCTGAGAAAGAGATATGTGCAGCTCCTATCGGGATTTGTCGGCACATTCGGGCGGTGTTGCTGGTTTAGTTTTACCCTGTCAAAATGTCTTGTTGTACCGGGATACCGAGTCTGGTCGGAGTGTCCCGGGTGGAGGTCTATTCCTTCGTTGACCGTGAGAGCTTGTCATGGGCTAAGTTGGGACACCCCTGCAGGGATTTGAACTTTCGAAAGCCGTGCCCGCGGTTATGGGCAGATGGGAATTTGTTAACGTCCGGTTGTAGAAAACCCGAAGTTGACCTTAATTAAAATACATCAACCGCGTGTGTAACCATGATGGTCTCTTCTCGGCGGAGTCCGGGAAGTGAACACGGTGTTGGAGTTATGCTTGACGTAGGTTGCTATAGGATCACTTCTTGATCATACTTTTATCGACCGTGCTTTGCCCTCTCTTCTCGCTCTCTTTTGCGATTGTAGCCACCATATATGCTAGTCGCTTGCTGCAGCTCCACCTCGTTACTCCATCCTTCCTATAAGCTTAAATAGTCTTGATCTCGCGGGTGCGAGATTGCTGAGTCCCCGTGGCTCACAGATACTTCCAAAACCAGTTTGCAGGTGCCTATGTTACCGAACAGGTGACGCAACCAAGCTCAAGGAGGAGCTCGATGAAGATCTTGCCCTTTGTGTTGTTTCGTTCTAGTTGATCAGTAGTGGAGCCCAGTTGGGGTCGATCAGGGACCTTTGTCGCATTTGGGGTTCTTCTTTTATTTTGGTTCCGTAGTCGGACCTTGATTGTATCTGGATGATGTAATGCTTTATTCATGTAATTGT
>NW_021196978.1:0-1143 GCF_002162155.2 Triticum dicoccoides
TTACGTTGTGACGTTTGGTAGTACCCAAAGTGTTCCTCCGGTAAACGGGAGTTGCATAATCTCATAGTCATAGGAACATGTATAAGTCATGAAGAAAGCAATAGCAACATACTAAACGATCGGGTGCTAAGCTAATGGAATGGGTCATGTCAATCAGATCATTCTACTAATGATGTGACCTCGTTAATCAAATAACAACTCATTGTTTATGGTTAGGAAACATAACCATCTTTGATTAACGAGCTAGTCAAGTAGAGGCATACTAGTGACACTTTGTTTGTCTATGTATTCACACATGTATTATGTTTCCGGTAAATACAATTCTAGCATGAATAATAAACATTTATCATGATTATAAGGAAATAAATAATAACTTTATTATTGCCTCTAGGGCATATTTCCTTCAGTCTCCCACTTGCACTAGAGTCAATAATCTAGATTACACTGTAATGATTCTAACACCCATGGAGCCTTGGTGCTGATCATGTTTTGCTTGTGGAAGAGGCTTAGTCAACGGGTCTGCAACATTCAGATCCGTATGTATCTTGCAAATCTCTATGTCTCCCACCTGGACTAGATCCCGGATGGAGTTGAAGCGTCTCTTAATGTGTTTGGTCCTTTTGTGAAATCTGGATTCCTTTGCCAAGGCAATTGCACCAGTATTGTCACAAAAGATTTTCATTGGACCCGATGCACTAGGTATGACACCTAGATCGGATATGAACTCCTTCATCCAGACTCCTTCATTTGCTGCTTCCGAAGCAGCTATGTATTCCGCTTCACATGTAGATCCCGCTACGACGCTTTGTTTAGAACTGCACCAACTGACAACTCCACCGTTTAATGTAAACACGTATCCGGTTTGCGATTTAGAATCGTCCGGATCAGTGTCAAAGCTTGCATCAACGTAACCTTTTACGATGAGCTCTTTGTCACCTCCATATACGAGAAACATATCCTTAGTCCTTTTCAGGTATTTCAGGATGTTCTTGACCGCTGTCCAGTGATCCACTCCTGGATTACTTTGGTACCTCCCTGCTAAACTTATAGCAAGGCACACATCAGGTCTGGTACACAGCATTGCATACATGATAGAGCCTATGGCTGATGCATAGGGAACATCTTTCATATTCTCTCTATCTT
>NW_021196979.1:0-2171 GCF_002162155.2 Triticum dicoccoides
GCCCGGCAGACATTCATGTCCGCTTTCGTGTTTGGGTCGATGCTTGCGCCAACGCTGGCCCGACCCACTTTTTAGGTGACGCGAAAAAAATCACCGCAAACATTTTGAAAAATAAAAACTTTCATTAGACATTAGTGCCGGCCACAAAGGTCAGCCAGAGTCCACGAGTCCACTTTTATGTTAATTAAAATATTAAATAAAACTTAAAACTACTAGGAGGCACGCTGCCCTAGGTGTCGGGCCAGCCAAAGGGAACATCATCGACCAGGCTCTGGCGACGTCCTCCGCAGCAGTCTTTACCTCTGCCGGTTGGGCTGACGCACCGCGGGCAAGGGGCTCCTCCTCCTACGCCTCGCAGCGCTGCTCCTCCGCGTCGCGCTCCAGCTGCTCGAGGTACTCGCCCTCATGGCGCTCCTCGGCCAGCCTTCGCTTCCGCCATTGCTCGAGGTAGGCCTGCTCCTGTTGCCTCCACTTGGTGATCAAGTTTGGATTAGTAGTACTTTAGATATGCACCATGTTGTCTCCACTTTAATGTAATCCATGTCTCTTTCATCCACTGAAATAATAACTCATCATGATTATAAAATTATATGACAAGACACTATATAAAATCAGTACAAATACAACGGCAATATACACTAAAAAAATAGAAAACTTTACCAGTAGCGTGGGTAGACAAAAAGGCGCTACGGCTAGGGAGGTCTACTAGTAGAGCGGTTTGCACCAAACACGTTGCTGCTAGGTAGATGTAGTAGTAGCACCGAGAGATGGAAAAGTGCTACTGCTATGCAGGATAGTAGTAGCGCGGCCTACAGGCGCTACGGCTAAGCATTAGCTGTAGCGCCTTATCAGTAGCGCGGGTACCCATGCTACTGATAGCATTTTTACCCGCGTTACTGCTAGGCTTTTCCCTAGTACTAGGGAGCATAGTGGGGTGGCGAGACGGTGACAGGGGCATCTTGGCGCATGCGAATCGCCACTTCATCCCAGCTACTCCCTCCGTCTGGGTTTATTAGGTCTAGAGACCACTTCTCTTAGACCATTTATTGATGTTGATCCTTTCGTTTTACTTCTATTGCACACTCTCATATGTCAACTCTCACATGCAACCAATGAAAAATATTCAGCCATGAGACTAGCAACAATGCGTATTGCTACAACCAATGAAATGGTTGCATGCATGTAGGTTTCCAAAGCATGGCCTTAAAAGAAAATGACATGTTTGTGATGCTCTTAGGCCTATTAAACCGGGACGGAGTGAGTAAGGGTGAAGACGCCTGCACGTCTTTCTTCCTTTTCTCTTCGCTCGCACACCGCACTCTCTCCTTCACCCATTCCTCACACTCCATGCTGCTTCTCCCATACCTCCAACGAGCGCCTACGAGGGCCGTCAGCTTTCTTCCCAGCCTCCCTGTGCCACTCCTCTTCTCTCCCTCTGCTCATCCTCCCCTCTCACCTGTCTTGTTCATCATTGTGTAGATTGATGCTACTATTGTTGTCCATCGCTAGGTACGCCGCCTTCGGCAAGCCATCCTCCGGATTCATCCACTCCCGCCCTGATCTGCAGCCCCGTCGTGCGCCGGAGTGATGTGCAGCCGCCGCTGTCTCCCTTTGTTGTGTTGCATGTGGAATGGAGGAGGAAAGAGATTATGAGTGTGTTGATTCTGCTCGCAGTCGTACGCGTGTCCCCGCCTTCCTCCTCCCTGGCTCCAAGCCCCGCGCCGTCGCCGCCACCATCACCACTAGCTTCAATGACCGGGTCAATGTATACGACCTCCCTTCCGGCTTCAACCATGATTGGGCTGCCATCGACCCGTGGTACGGCCGCCACCTCTTCGCAGCCGAGGTCGCGCTACACACTGCGCTACCCCACACTACCCGCCTGAAGGACGCTGACCTCTTCTCCGTCCATTTCTACGTCGCCCGCAACTTCTCGACGCCCAACGACTTCTCGTCCCTCTCGCATGTGCGCGGCCTGCTAGCTGATGTTGTCCGCCTGGTCTGCCAGGAGATGCCCTATCAGAACCACTCCACCAGGGCCCACCATGTCTTTGTTGCCTCCCACAACTTCTGCGACTGGTTTCACCCCATGGTGAGTGTTGCTTGATCCTGCTCATCCAATGGTGGTTGTGCGTGGGTGGAAGTTATAGCTGCGTGTTCTTGGTTCCCAA
>NW_021196980.1:0-1401 GCF_002162155.2 Triticum dicoccoides
GTATAACCGCTAGTCAGCTGGCAGACTTATACATCTCCCGAATAGTGTCTCTCCATGGTGTTCCTTTGGAAATTAACTCGGATCGAGGAAGTCTTTTCACCTCTCGATTTTGGGAAAGTTTCCAAAATGCTATGGGAACCCGTCTCTCCTTTAGCACCGCCTTCCACCCTCAGTCGAGTGGTCAAGTGGAACGCGTCAACCAAATTCTAGAAGACATGCTTCGAGCCTCTGTTATCTCATTCGGAATGGACTGGGAGAAGTGCCTTCCATTTGCCGAATTCGCTTACAACAACAGCTATCAATCTAGCTTGGGTAAAGCCCCTTTTGAAGTTCTCTATGGACGACGGTGTCGAACACCCCTTAACTGGTCAGAGACCGGGGAAAGACAATTCTTTGGCTCGGATATGATTCAGGAAGCAGAAGAACAAGTTCGTATCGTCCGGGAAAAGTTGAAAACAGCCCAATCTCGTCAAAAGAGTCAATATGACCGAAAACATAAGGCTATGACTTTCGAGGTTGACGAGAAGGCTTATCTTCGGGTCACCCCTCTGAAGGGAACCCATCGTTTCGGTATCAAAGGCAAATTGGCTCCTCGTTACATTGGACCTTTTCGCATTCTCGCCAAACGAGGGGAAGTTGCCTACCAATTGGAACTACCTCCGCACCTCTCCAGAGTCCACGATGTCTTCCACGTTTCTCAACTCAGGTGTTGCTTCTTGGATCCTATCCGTGGAGTAGACTACGAAACGCTTGATCTCCAAGATAATCTTACATATCGGGAGTACCCCATTCGTATCCTCGATCGGGCCGAGCGTACCACTCGACGTCATAATATCAAGTTTCTCAAGGTTCAATGGTCGCACCATTCTGAGGATGAAGCAACTTGGGAAAGGGAGGATCGTCTTCGACTCGAGTATCCCGCCTTCTTCCCGGAGGAACCCAAATCTCGGGACGAGATTCTTTTGAGTGGGGGTGAGTTGTCACATCCTAGTTAGCCATGCATTAGAGTGTTGCATCATGTTTACCTTTTCATCAGAAACTTGAAATGGGGATGACAGAACCCCCAGTCCCCTCTGAAACCAACTAGGGTTTACTAAAAAACTTTTTCAATGAACCTGAAATGCCCTTCTAAAATGCCCATCATTTTTGTCTTGGTTCAGAACCTCTGCCAAAAGTGGTGCACATTTTCCTAGGCCATCTTAGGGTTTTTGAATTAAATCATAAATATTTGAATTTGGGCATTTAAAATTATATAAAATATTTAAATGCTCAAATATCTCCAAACTAAAATGTTTCATGTTGGAAATAATCCAACTATGGACCAGGAGTAATTTGGTGATTTTAGGAGTTGCCTAAGTATTTTATTTAATTCAACAAAGTTGCAGAAGTATTAAAAAAAAG
>NW_021196981.1:0-2725 GCF_002162155.2 Triticum dicoccoides
GATGGTAGTTGTGCCTCAGTGGATCGAAGCGAAAGGTCGCATGTCCATGGTTAGCATATGGCCAAGACTTTCTACATTGGACATGAGTGTATTCGGGATTTCTAGAAGCGAGCAAGTCTTAATAGTCAAAGACTGGAACAAATTGTGAAGGATCGCAGAGAAGTACTAGGGGAAAGCAATCAGAAGCGTAGCCCACAATTAGGAGACAGGTTCATCTGCATGCTTCAATATGATGAATCAGGAGCGCTCCACATGTTTTATATTATTTTACCTGAGAGAGAGAAAGAGAGCAGTAGGAGTGATTAGCTAGCTAGAATGAATTTTAAGATGATGATGATGATGTGTTACACTATGTAGCTATGATGATTAGACAATGTTGGTGGTAATGACTAGCTATGATGATTATTAGCTAGTAGTGTCGGTGGTAATTTTCCCTTACTTGCAACTCCTATGCTGAATTAGAAGCTATGTTGATGCTACTACTAATGATTATTGGTGAAACAAATGCCTCTGAATTTTCATCCATGAATACTGCATTTGAATATTATTTTTTTAATTTCTAATTAATTAGATGTAGCGTGGGGTGGAGGAAGCGGCGCTACTAGTACATACGATAGTAGTAGCGTGTGTGTAGAAAGAAGCGCTACTAGTACTTAGCATATCTGCAGCGTGGGATAGAAAACGCGCTACTGCTAATAATTAGCTGTAGCGCCGGCACCCATGCTACTGGTATGAAAAAAAACCATGCTACCGATAAGGTTTTTTCTAGTAGTGTGTGGGCACAAGATCAAAATGCAACATCCGGGAAGTGCTTGGTGAATTGGTCTGTTGTATGTCGCCCCAAGGCGTTCGGAGGCCTTGGTATGATGGACCTGGAACATAAAGGAAGAGCTCTCAGGTGCCGCTCGCAATGGTAGCAATGGATTGACCAGACAAGGCCATTGCATGGCATCCCTCTCCTACCAGAGAGGCCGGCTAAAGAGCTATTCAGATCCTCAACAACAATCACAATCGGAGATGGCAGGCTCACCTCCATCTGGGATTCACATTGGGCTTGTGAGCTCCGCCCCGTTGAGCGATGGCCGGAGCTAATACAACGCTGCACGAAACGCCGGCTATGCTTGCACGATGTGCTCACCGACAACGGATGGACGCGGCTCCTGAACGCCAACCCTTCGGGCGTCATGCTCCAGCATCTCTACATCCTGAGGGAGATGGCCTCTGGCATCACCTTCACCGATGGAACGAGTGACACGGTTAGGTGGAAGTGGACAATGGATGGCACATACACAGCCAAGTCTGCCTCCCTCTACCAATTTGAAGGAGCTTTGCGCACAAACGACAACAATTTTATTTGGTCAGCCAAGGCGGCGCGTGCGCCAAAACTTTCCTCTGGCTTGCCGCCCGAGGACGGTGCATGACTGGTGATAACATGGCTATCCGGGGCATTCCACACAATCTGAGTTGCCCGCTATGCTCAACGGCGCCGGAGACAGCCGCTCACCTGCTGGGTTAATGCCCGTTCTCGACCGAGGTTTGGAGTTGCATCATCGACAAGCTAGGGATCCACTTCTCCATGCTGCAGGTGGCGATCACGGCGGCCAGCAGCGATGGATCCCTCCGATCATCTTGGATGGGCCAACTCTGTGCTCTGTCGGCTCCGGTGCACAGGAATACTTGGAAGTTAGCTATTTTCCTTGTTGCATGGATGCTCTGGAAGGAACGCAATGCCCGCATCTTCAACAACAGTCGGTGCACGCTCAGGCAGGTCGTCGACTGCATTATGGACGAGGCAAGATGTTGGTATGTGGCTGGGATCCACCAGCTCGACAGACTGATCCATGTCCCATGTCTCTATCATGATGTTAAACTGTTGGTGGTTGCTCCCTTGAAACTACTAGAAGACTTCTAGTCCTAGTGGGATTAATCAATGAAATGCGGCCCTAGGGCCATATTTTCATAAAAAAGGTAACAAAGAATCCTAACCGGTGAAGACTTCTAGTCCTAACCGGATAGCTCCTAGTATAATACATGTACGCCATGTTTATTCCTAACATTACATGTGTTATTTTTGCACAATATTGTATGCAACATGAGGAAATACTTGACATGTTGTAATAACTAAGACGACGGTTCATCCAGACTGAAGCGTAATACTTAACAGTTTACCAAGGGTAAAGTAATAAATATTATCATGGTTATTTCTTCGATCAGAGTTGACGTTTGCCGAGGCGAGAAACGAAGAGTGTTGGCCAATCCATCTCAATGGGCACTACCTGCCCATGGTTGGTTTTATCAAAGTGTGCCACCATCTCCATTGCCCCTGTCTCAAGATTTGTAGTGTACACGTTACCATTGTAGTCTTCGACGAGCAACATACCACCCTTCTTTTCTAAAATTGTCAAGTGCATCTTATATTCCATAGGTGGTTTTAGCTTCCTAAACAGGGTGCAGAGCCACCTTGTCGGATCGTCGTCCTCTTGTCGCGTCCATCTCTCTAGCTGGGAGCCTCGCATCCGAAGCAATGACAGTAACCCATCAGCGTCAACAATAAGGGCCGTAAATTGTCGTCCACCATAAATTTCAGTTTTGATATATTCGATAGGATTCTCAATCTTAGTCACAGAGACACGGCAGGTCTCAACATCCTCGTCAATGGTATGCAAGCACGAGTAACAACCCATGGAGTAACCAATGAGCCAGTGTGCCGTGCCACGCCACACAA
>NW_021196982.1:0-1449 GCF_002162155.2 Triticum dicoccoides
TGATAGCTTCCGTTTGTGCTTTGTTTTGTATGCTCTGAATGTTGGGTCATGAGACCCAGGTTTGTAATATCTCGCTCCCCGGAGCCTATTGAATAAACTACTTGAGACGTAGAGTCATTTTGTGATGCCATGTTGTATTGCACATATCGAGCATATTGTGTGTATGTTATTGAAATGCTTGGTATGTGTGGGATCTGACCATCTAGTTGTTTATCTTTAGTAGCCTCTCTTACCGGGAAATGTCTCCTAGTGTTTCCACCGAGCCATGGTAGCTTGCTACTGCTCCGGAACACTTAGGCTGGCCGGCATGTGTCCTTCTTCGTTCCTGTGTCTGTCCCTTCGGGGAAATGTCACGCGATGAATACCGGAGTCCTGTTAGCCCGCTACAGCCCGGTTCGCCGGAGTCCTGCTAGCCCAGTGCTACAGCCTGGATTCACTCGCTGATGACCGACACGTTCGATGCTGGGTCA
The DNA here is from genome assembly GCF_002162155.2 of Triticum dicoccoides. Classification (NCBI taxonomy): domain Eukaryota; kingdom Viridiplantae; phylum Streptophyta; class Magnoliopsida; order Poales; family Poaceae; genus Triticum; species Triticum dicoccoides. The sequence continues at coordinate 471 of NW_021196982.1, forward strand.
TGGATGCCTGTCCCTGTAAGTCTGTGCCGCTTTGGGTTTACGACTAGCCATGTCAGCCCGGGCTCCTTATCATATGGATGCTAGCGACACTGTCATATACGTGTGCCAAAAGGCGCAAACGGTCCCGGGCAAAGGTAAGGCGACACCCGTGGGAATACCGTGCGTGAGGCCGCAAAGTGATATGAGGTGTTACATGCTAGATCGATGTGGCATTGAGTCGGGGTCCTGACAGCGTTGGTATCAGAGCTTGACTGCCTGTAGGATTACCAAGCCAAACTGGTCGAAGTTGAATCTAGAAATTCTTTAGTTATATAAGGGAATTGATTGTGGGATGGAACGTAAGGCTCTTTTTACTCCTTATACCTCATGGCCTTCTGATCTGAGACATCATCTTCTCTTCTACGGGGGTTAAGAAACTAGGCTTTCTCTTCTTTCTATCAGGATCACGTGTTACTAATCCGTAGACTTATAAGATTGTTGGATTTAAGCTTGAGTTCAGTTTCTACTACTTCCGTATGTTAATTGTTGATCTCGAAACCTTGATATCGTGCTTCTAAGTGGTTATGCCACCATTTTTGTGAATGTCTCAAATCTTTTCCGAGCATTTACAGCCGTTATGCTGTCCGAGTCATCCCAGGTTTCTAAATAGTCCGATGCATTTGCAAAATCCCTTCCTTCTGTTTCCGATGTTCCCATGGGCCAGATTAACCACACTAATCGGTGTGTTGAAGTAATTATTGCCTCGACATATATGTTGGAATTATTATTATGACCCTAAGTGCTTAGGGGATCATCTAGTGGTCTAGCCATGATTATGTTCCAGTGTGATGACTCTGGCCGTCATTATCGAAAGCATCCCGTGATGCCATTTAGTAGTAGGTATTCTATCCCTGGGTTTTGAACCCGAGATTCACCCTACTTGCTTCATGTTGATAGTTTTGCTCGTTCCTTTAGGTTATTAGTAACCTTTGCATTAGTC
>NW_021196983.1:0-938 GCF_002162155.2 Triticum dicoccoides
AAAAAACTTGGCAAACATGGAACTAAGAGGACCAATATGACTCGGAAAATATAAAAGATGATAGCTATATAAAATAATAAATATTGGTGTAGGTTTAGAAGTTTTCACTGGAAATAGGAATTCAGTTCCTCCATATCTATCTATTTGTGAAGTTACTATCACTTTATTAGAATAATAGACGGGCGCAGCAACGCGCGCCAATCATGATCTACTAGTAGAGAGAAATGAGACCCCGGGAGACAAAGTTTTGTGTTTGTGTGAGAGAAAGAATTCCACACGGAGAATCATAGTTAGAGACACATAGCAGGGAGTGAGATATACTTAGAGAGAGATAAAGTGATGAAGGTCGAGGGAGAGAGTATCGCCAGTGTGTTGCGAAGATAAAAGATCATTGTCAACATACAGGTAGCACGAGAGATACCCGAGAGACGATGAACGCGTACAGGTCTAGAGAGACACTCCTATATAAGCATGAGTGATAGCTATATAAGATGAATATCTGGATGATGAACATGTACAGGTCTAGAGAGACACTCCTATATAAGCATGAGTGATAGCTATATGAGACGAATATCTGGATTAAAGGGAATTCAAATATTTAAACTGGAGATCACGACATCGATAATATCAAAACACAAATTGGTGTATCAAACATGCATATTCATTTGAATTTGGGGACACGTGTAATGTTATATAGTTTATTAATATTGGTGATCCATAGATTCTTTAATTGGAAACAATGCATGGTTTATATGCAATTAATGTCTAAATGGGATTACACTATAGGTTGCGCTTGTGAAACACATACATGTTTGAGAAGTAAAAAAACCGCATGAAACACACATTAATTGGAGACAGTTAGCCAGGAATGCATACATTGGAGTTCAACATAAAGTGGTTTCAAATATTTGAAAATCCAAATTGATGGATACAACCTT
>NW_021196984.1:0-1564 GCF_002162155.2 Triticum dicoccoides
CACTCAGCGTGCCCCCGCTAACACGGAGTTTATTCGACACACCCAGTGGGTGATTACTATAAATTCCGGAAAAGAAAAGTTTTTGGTAGCATATCCAACAGAACAAACAGCGGTCGACTGACCTGGACATTGCTTTGGAGGGCAGAGCTGGCGTCATAAGCTGCCTGGCTCGCGTCCCGGATGGTCTTCAGCTGCTCCATCATGAGTCCCGCCTGGCGTATTGCCTCCTTCGCTGCGCCAGCTTGGTCCTCTGGGACGTGGTGCGTCGTGAAGAGGGAGGGCTGCTGAGCACTCGTCAGTGGATTTGCGAAGGACACCGTGTGTCGAGTGGTGTTCTCTTCTTCCACAGTCAGAATCTCAGGCGCCGTCACATCCTGAGGCACCTTACTGGCAGACGCTTTCCGACTCCTCCTGCGTGCCAGTGGTTCTTCATCCTCGTCGTCATCAGGGAGATTGATAACAGTATTGGGTGGAGCTGCGGAGAAGAATCAGGATCAGAGATCGCGAGTCAGTCGACTAAGAACGATGTTAAGAATACAGTACCTGGGTTCGAAGTTGCTGCATCCTCCATCTCATGGTCATCAGCCCGGGCCGAAGTCTCAGAAGTAGCAGCACTGCAACTCCAAAGGATCAGTCGACTAACTTCAGCGTCGACCAGAGATAAAGTTCGCACAGAATAAGAAAATATGAGCAGCACAATTACCCTGATATGGTGGGGATGGACACCTTCATCTTCGGCAGGAGCTTGGTCGGCTTTGGCGGAGCCCCCCTAGGCTGCTTCGGCGCCTTTTCAGTCGGCGCTGGAGAAGTGGTCCTAGGGCGCTTGGTCAACTGCGTCGCAACCCCCTTGCCACGTTCAGTCGAAGGGTCGTGGACGAGCTTCGACCGCCTTTTCGAGCGCGGTGGCACGACCTCCTCCTCTTCCTCCTCGTCTTCGGCATCATCATCATCGCCGTCATCATCATCATCGTCGTCGTCGTCCCCTGCAACGTCCGAGTCCCATTCCTCCTCGTCCTGGCTCTCGCCCCCACTCGCCTCACCCTCCTCAGTCGGAGTTTGTGCCCCATTGGGCATCGAGTACAGCTCGGTTAGGGCCTAGCAGATATCAAGACAATGATCAGTCGACCAGTCGGCAGAGTAAACAGAGATGAATGCGACAAGAATGCAGTGGAGAGCAGGGCAAGTGTACCTTATTTGGATCACTGTTGTGGTCGAGTGGAGGAATCCTTCTGGCTCCGCGTGGGTTGTCCTTGTTTCCGGTGACGGCTACCATCCATCTTTCCAGAGTGACATCGTCGACTGCTTCTGGATGGACTCTAGTCTCGTCTTCGGTCCCACAGTACAACCACATGCAGTGGCTCCGGAACTGGAGAGGCTGGATGCGACGCCTGAGGAAAACCTCCAGGAGGTCCATGCCCGTCACTCCCTCCCGAACCAACTGCACCACGCGCTCCATCAACATCTTCACGTCAGCTTTCTCCTCCGGAATCAGCTTCAGAGGGGAAGGCTTGCTCACTCGGTCCATGGTGAACGGAGGGAGTCCACTCGACTGCCCTGGCGTCGA
>NW_021196985.1:0-1163 GCF_002162155.2 Triticum dicoccoides
AGTACGTCCTCCGTCTTCTTCACGCCAAAATGTCCCATTAATCCTCCTCCATGCGCTTCCTGCAACAACAAAAGACGAACGGAGCTAGCTGGAATGCATAGCTTGTTAGCACGAAACACAAATCCATCGTTAACGACAAACTTGTTCCACATTCTTCCTTCTTTACAATTCTGCATTACATCTTTAAAATCAGCATCATGCACATATTGATCTTTGATGGTCTCCAAACCAAATATTTTGAAGTCAAGTTGTGAAAGCATAGTATAGCGACGAGACAATGCATCAGCAATAACATTTTCTTTTCCCTTCTTGTGTTTAATGACATAAGGGAAAGTCTCAATGAATTCAACCCATTTAGCATGTCTATGATTCAGTTTAGCTTGACTTTTAATATGTTTCAAAGATTCATGATCAGAATGTATAACAAATTCTTTGGGCCATAATAATGTTGCCATGTTTCTAAAGTCCGAACAAGAGCATATAATTCTTTATCATAAGTAGAATAATTCAGACTAGGCCCACTCAATTTTTCAGAAAAGTATGCAACAGGTTTGCCATCTTGTAATAACACACCTCCTAATCCAATTCCACTAGCATCACATTCAAGCTCAAAAGTCTTATTAAAATCAGGAAGTTGGAGTAAAGGAGCATGTGTCAACTTATCTTTCAATACCGTGAAGGCTTTTTCCTGTGCGGTACCCCAAAAAAAAGGCACATCCTTCTTTGTAAGCTCGTTGAGAGGTGCAGCAATGGTGCTGAAATCTCTCACAAAACGCCTATAGAATCCAGCGAGGCCAAGAAAACTCCTCACTTGTGTGACCGTTTTGGGCTGCGGCCAACTCTCAATAGCTTCAATCTTGGCTTTATCAACTTCAATTCCCTGTGGAGTAACAACATAGCCAAGAAAAGATACTCGGTCGGTGCAAAAGGTGCACTTCCCAAGGTTACCGAACAAACGTGCATCACGTAGAGCAATAAAAACAGCACGTAAATGTTCCAAATGTTCTTCCAAAGATCTGCTATAAATCAATATGTCATCAAAGTAAACTACCACAAATCGTCCAATGAAAGCACGTAAAACTTCGTTCATTAATCTCATGAAAGTACTAGGTGCATTAGTTAACCCAAAAGGCATGACTAACCACTCATATAATCCAAACTTA
>NW_021196986.1:0-905 GCF_002162155.2 Triticum dicoccoides
AAAACAATTTGTGATGATTTTGCTAGTTTGCTGGGTTTTGTCTCCGACCATCGTGTCGTGATGATTTTGCAGGTACCCCGAGAGGCCCTTGAGTTTGCCGGAATGTCGATTAACTTCCGTTCCGGCAAATTCGGGTACTCCATATGTCCTATTTTCAGCAAAGGTCATGCTGAAATTTTCCGTGAATTTTAGCATGACTTTGCTAAAAATAGGACATATGGGGTACTTGTGACTAATGCATGGGCCGGGGTATCTTAGTAGTTAATTAAGTAGGATCAAGTGCCCCGGCGTACTTGTGACTAATGCATGGCTTTTAGGGTGCCTCGGTGTCGATAAAAACCGAAATGATGAAAAGTTAGGCTTTTAGGGTGCCTTGGCGTCGAAAAACCCTCAATGATAAAAGCTTAGATTTTAGGATGCCTCGGTGTCACAAACCCTAAATGATGAGACCATGATCTTGTTCCTTGACAATAACCTACTTTTTGACCAAACTTTGTTTCTATTTAGAGAGAAACATGGCCCACAACGATGAGGCCGGGGGTTCGGGCGACAAGGCATTCTGGGAGCTGTCCCAGGAGATGGAGGAACAACCTCACTTGTATGAGGCCGCCGCCTTCCCCACCGATCCTGAGACCACGGATGGTGCCGCCGAGGATGACCACACTGATGCCACCACTGATGGTGCCGCCGAGGATGCCACCACTGATGATGGCGGCGCACGCACAGATAGCAGCCAGCCGAAGAGGCAACGGAAGGACCGGCGCCCGATCGTGCTCCGCACCCTCAAGGAGGAAGTTACTGAAGTGGACTCCAACGGGAATCCAACGGCGCCCGAACGAATAGTCAAGGGGTACTCGCTTCAGCTCGGGTGCATTGTTCGGAGCACCGTCTCGATCAACACCGAG
>NW_021196987.1:0-1204 GCF_002162155.2 Triticum dicoccoides
GGTACTCTTCCGACGAGGAACTCCAACCCAGCGCCAAGCTCACTCTGTTCTTCAAAGGCGTGGCGGCGGCGCTCCAGCAACTCCGGGAACGGATCCCAAAGCAGTTGGCCGATGAGTCACGCTCGATTTGTGCCGGAGTTCTGGAGAAGGTGCTGGTGAAGGTGGCCTTCCGCAATCCGGGCCTCAACCTCACCAACGTCCTCAAGAGGCTGCTGGCGGACGCTGATCTTGACGCACTTAAGGCCCTCGTCGCACCCATTGTGGACAGGGTGAACGAGGTCAAAAGGGTTGACGGCGGTCGCGTAGATTAGGCCGTTCGTTTTCTTCTTTCCTTGTCGCTGCCAGTCATATCATGGGAACACTTTATTAGAGGCGCGACAAGTTATTTTTGTAATATAACTCTATCTTAGGCAAAAAATTGCTGTGTTACTTCCTTTACTCGACTCTTGGCTTTGTATGGTCCTGCCCTACGCTTTCTAGGGAAACTTGCCGGTGCAGGCACCCTTGCCGCGAGCGCCGAGTGCGGAACTTCAGCAGCCTGCTGGCGGGGTCGCTACCGACAAGCAACCTTGTCGCAACTAGTTGTAGCTCACTTAAGTTGTTGAGCGGACTCGAAACAAAGTAAGGGCGCAGCTAGCTACAAGTTGGTTCCTCCGCGCACAGGTTTTCCATACAAAGCACGGTCGTTCAAGGAAAATAACTCAAAAACTTAAAAAACTGATTGCTCAAACTTTAGCAACTTAGCTTTTCTGTCATCTGCTTCCCGGCAAGGAGAAACTTTCTTGAACGGCCTGGTCCACACCATTATCTTCTCCTTCCCCCCCCCCCCGGTAAACCTTGTGGGCGAGGGAACCTTCCTTCTTTTGAGAAAGAAACAGAGAAATAAAGTAATGATATGGAGCCTTGGGCTCGTTATCGCTTACCGGGTTCTGGTGCTGCACAAAGTGTCAGATAACATATGCGAAAAAGGATTATAGCATAAAAAAACTGACAAGATGTGCGGGGCACATGAACTTTACTGGTGCACGGGGTCTGCGCCCGGCTTTGTGCAAAGGATTACATGCAACAGCGGCAAGACTTGTACAAAAGGTGGTTGCCGGAAAAGCTTCCGGCAACCGCGCCCTATGGGTAAAACTTACGAAGATGTTCTATGTTCCAGGAGTTGCTCACCGGAATGCCATCTTCGGTCTCAAGGCGGACAGCG
>NW_021196988.1:0-1114 GCF_002162155.2 Triticum dicoccoides
ATCTTTCAACTTCACACTGAAATTACTTGAACCTTTCAATAATTCAGACTCGTGATTCATCAAGTAAATATACTCAACATCTACTCGAATCATCTGTGAAGTAAGAACATAACGATATTCACTGCATGCCTCAGCACTCATTGGACTGCACACATCAAAATGTGTTACTTCCAACAAGTTGCTATCTTGTTCCATCTTACTGAAAACGAGGCTTTTCAGTCATCTTGCCCATGTGGTATGATTTGCATGTCCCAAGTGATTCAAAATCAAGTGAGTCAAAACGGTCCATTTGCATGGAGTTTCTTCATGCATATACACCAATAGACATGGTTCGCATGTCTCAAACTTTTCAAAAAACGAGTGAGCCCAAAGATCCATCAATATGGAGCTTCTTCATGCGTTTTATACCGATATGACTTACGTAGCAGTGCCATAAGTAGGTGGTACTATCATTACTATCTTTTGGCATGAACATGTGTATCACTACGATCGAGATTTAATAAACCATTCATTTTAGGTGTAAGACCATTGAAGGTATTATTCAAATAAACAGAGTAACCATTATTCTCCTTAAATGAATAACCGTATTGCGATAGACGTAATCCAATCATGTCTATGCTCAACGCAAACACCAAATAACAATTATTTAGGTTTAACACCAATCTCTTTGGTAGAGGGAGCTTGCGATGCTTGATCATATCAAGCTTGGAAAAACTTCCAACACATATCGTCAGCTCACCTTTAGCTAGTCTCCGTTTATTCCGTAGCCTTTTGTTTCGAGTTACTAACACTTAGCAACCGAACCGGTATCTAATACCCTGGTGCTACTAGGAGTACTAGTAAAGTACACATTAACATAATGTATATCCAATATACTTCTATCGACCTTGCCAGCCTTCTTATCTACCAAGTATCTAGGGTAATTCTGCTCTAGTGGTTGTTCCCCTTATTACAGAAGCACTTAGTCTCGGGTTTGGGTTTTACCTTGGGTTTCTTCACTAGAGCAGCAGCTGATTTGCCGTTTCATGAAGTATCCCTTCTTGCCCTTGCCCTTCTTGAAACTAGTGGTTTCACCAACCATCAACAATTGATGCTCCTTCTTGATTTCTACTTT
>NW_021196989.1:0-1052 GCF_002162155.2 Triticum dicoccoides
TATCTCGCTCCTCGGAGCCTATTGAATAGATTACTTGAGTCATAGAGTCATGTTGTGATGCCATGTTGTATTTGCACATATCGAGCATATTGTGTGTATGTTATTGAAATGCTTGGTATGTGTGGGATCTGACCATCTAGTTGTTTATCTTTAGTAGCCTCTCTTACGGGGAAATGTCTCCTAGTGTTTCCACCGAGCCATGGTAGCTTGCTACTGCTCCGGAACACTTAGGCTGGCCGGCATGTGTCCTTCTTCGTTCCTGTGTCTGTCCCTTCGGGGAAATGTCACGCGGTGAATACCGGAGTCCTGTTAGCCCGCTACAGCCCGGTTCACCGGAGTCCTGCTAGCCCAGTGCTACAGCCTGGATTCACTCGCTGATGACCGACACGTTCGATGCTGGGTCATGGATGTCTGTCCCTGTAAGTCTGTGCCGCTTTATGTTTACGACTAGCCATGTCAGCCCGGACTCCTTATCATATGGATGCTAGCGACACTGTCATATACGTGTGCCAAAAGGCGCAAACGGTCCCGGGCAAAGGTAAAGCGACACCCGTGGGAATACCGTGCGTGAGGCCGCAAAGTGATATGAGGTGTTACATGCTAGATCGATGTGGCATTGAGTCGGGGTCCTGACAGCGTTGGTATCAGAGCTTGACTGCCTGTAGGATTACTAAGCCAAACTGGTCGAAGTTGAGTCTAGAAATTCTTTAGTTATATAAGGGAATTGATTGTGGGATGGAACGTAAGGCTCTTTTTACTCCTTATACCTCATGGCCTTCTGATCTGAGTCATCATCTTCTCTTCTACGGGGATTAAGAACTAGGCTTTCTCTTCTTTCTATCAGGATCACGTGTTACTAATCCGTAGACTTATAAGATTGTTGGATTTAAGCTTGAGTTCAGTTTCTACTACTTCCGTATGTTAATTGTTGATCTCGAAACCTTAATATCGTGCTTCTGAGTGGTTATGCCACCATTTTGTGAATGTCTCAAATCTTTTCTGAGCATTTACAGCCGTTATGCTGTCCGAGTCATCCCAGGTTTCTAAATAGT
>NW_021196990.1:0-1511 GCF_002162155.2 Triticum dicoccoides
ATGCTGCCTAAATTGGATACATTTGTTTTGCTTACAAATGAAGGGCCTAGCTTGGAGAAGGATGAACATTGGAGCAAGAACAAGCATGGAGATGATGGCATGCGCAAGGGGAACAAGAACGGAGTTACAAGTGATGATTTCAGGACTTTGAAGCCACCATAATGGGTGCATGAAGCCTTGGACGAAATATACAAGATGCCACTTCATAAATTTCGTCCCGAGGCTATTTTAGGTGCTGCGTCACCTTATTATTGGGCCAGGCCCATGTAATTTCGAAATACATAAGTATAGGCTATTTTTAGAGTCCATATGTGTGGGGAAACAAGAGATAGGGTTGATTTCGGACTCCTCCACCAAGGGCCACGAAATTCCCCCCTCTTCCTCCATATATACAGCCCTTAGGGCATCGTTTAGACGGTGGGATTTGTTTAGTTAAAAGTTAGCCAACGCAACTTCGTGTACTTCGTTTGTGTCCAACGACCAGACCAAGACCGCTTACGGATCCCCACCATTATCAATACCTCATATATATTTGCAATATTCAGATTGCTTTATCATATTCTTGCTCGTTCTTCGATTGCTCGCAGGAATAGACCTTCGTGGTCAGGCTGACCGTGCTTCCGGCATCGTCAGTAACCTCAGAAGATTGGTTTAGCGATTGCTAAGGCGCAACGTCGTGCACGTTTGTAGTCGGATCGCCAAAGTCGTCTCCACCAAATCGATAGTTATCATCTCATCGAAAGATCGGGACACCCTTGCCTCTATCACCATTTGAGGGTAGATATGTTCCTGATATATATCTTACTTGGGAGTTAGAAACTGAACAACGATTTACATGTTCACAATATCCTGAGGAGAGACGAGTTGCTGCTGCTGTTTGTGCTTTCACTAGTTTTGCATGTGTATGGTGGTTTGAACATTGTAGATTATATCCTATTCCAACTACTTGGGCTGCTTTGAAAACTGCTATGCGTACGCGTTGGGTTCCACCATATTATCAACGTGAATTGCTTCAAAAATTGCAGCGTTTAAGACAAGGGAAAAATTCTGTAGAGGAATATTATCAGGAATTACAAACTGGCATGATTAGATGTGGTATTGTTGAGGAGAATGAAGCTATGCTTGCACGTTTTCTGGGTGGATTAAATAGAGAGATTCAGACCATTCTAGACTATAAGGAGTATACTACTATCACTCGTTTATTCCATCTTGCTTGTAAAGCTGAACGTGAAGTGCAGGATCGACAAGCATTGGGGCGAACTAACTTTTCTGCAGGCCGACCTTCATCATGGACACCACGTGCATCTTCTACTTCAACTGCACCAGCACCTCCATCCGGTGCCACCTCCAGCCGTGATACAAGAAAACAGGCACAACCACCATTATCTGCCAAGAGCGCACCTGCGGGGCCTGCACAGCGTTCTTCTTCTTCCATGGCATCAACAGGGCACACAAGTGATATTATTTGTCGTCGTTGTAAGGGAGGAGGTCATTATGCGAGGGAATGCAAA
>NW_021196991.1:0-698 GCF_002162155.2 Triticum dicoccoides
CGACGCGAGCAACGCACGGGGGCGGATGGGAACGACGGCGCAAGCTCGGGGAGGAGGTAGGGCGGCGCAGGCGCACGGCCGGAGCGGCGATGGGGCGGACGACGACGGAGCCAACGCCACGGAGGGCGAGGCGAGGCCGAGTGGGGTGCGGCAACCGGGGCGAGCTCCTTCGAGCGGCATCGGGTTCCCGAAGAGAGAGAGGGAGAGAGAGAGAGAGAGAGAGAGAGAGAGAGAGAGAGAGAGAGACCTGACAAGGGGGCCCCATCCAGGTCAAAACCGCCGTTGACTAGTGCCACATCAGCAGCGGGTGGACACAAAACCAGCTAGGGGGGTGTTCTGTCCGGTTTTGGTTTGTTTGGGGGGTAGAACAAGCCGAAAAATAGATCAGGGGGTAAAGTGAACCACCCACTTTATTCAGGGTAGTAAAATGGACTATTTTCTTGACAAAAGGGTTGGGTTTCAAAAGTTTTGATCCACCTCTGGTGAAAAAGATAAATTTCCGTCGATTCAGCAGGAAGCGGGTCAAATTTGAAACAGCTACCTTATTGTTTGCTCTATATTTTTTCCAAAAATCATTTCTAGTTACATAAGTATCTATTTAATCAGAGAAACACCAAAAAAAATCAAAGATTCAACCACTAGCTAGGAACGGTCATGCCCGCCATTTTGACAGCCTTTTGAAACGAGCATACAAAATT
>NW_021196992.1:0-2041 GCF_002162155.2 Triticum dicoccoides
TATTTGTTAGGATAATCTCCTACCGGCCCCGCCTCTAGTTTCCTTGTATAGATGAGGCTTAGGGCTGCCCTAGTACCCATATATACGTGCACCGTGCACCCGATCAATATATCGAGAGTTGCATTGCCTTCAACACCGATGACCGACGTCGCCGGCGGAGGGGAGCCGCCGGAGGACGGTGCTGGAAGATTGGCCTCCTGGCGGCGGCTAGGGTTCCAAGCCGCCTGGACGGCGCTTTAGATTGCTATATAGGTTAGCTATATAGTTCGGTCCTATACTCTGTATATGTGACCAACTACGAAATACGAAATCAGAAGGAAATAAGAGCACAGGAGCGACACGTTCCGGTTGCAATAAATCGCTCCGTGTGGAATCGATCCAGCGGCATATATATCGATTGAATCGCTACGGAAGTATCCCCAGAAATAGGCCGTCGAGCTCTGCGTCAACACGTACGCCTACTCGGTTTGTGCGCACGGTGACATACATCGATCGGCAGCGCATTGACCTAATCGAAAAGAAGAATTATTCTTCCGCTGCGCTGCTTCTTCTTCTACTTCTTCGGCACGCCAAACATGGTGCAGGTGCAGCCGGACGACGTGGCCTTGATCGTTTCTTTCGCTGCTTTGTGCTGGTCGGCGTGGAGGTACTGCAGCGTCGACCCCACGGCTGATCTGCTGCCTCGGCGACCCTACCGACTGAGGACCTTGGACGCCGGCAGTGTTGATCCGGTCATCGGCCGCGACAACGAGATCGACCGCGTCATCTGCATCCTCTGCGGCCGGACCAAGAACTGTGCCGCGCTGGTCGGAGCCGCGGGAGTCGGCAAGACCGCCATCGTCGAGGGCCTTGCCAAACGGATCGCTGCCGGGACGGTACCTGACCTTCTTGTTGGAGCCCGCATCGGGGTGCTCGATGTCGGGGCGATGATCGCTGGGACCAACTTGCGCGGCATGTTCGAGCAGCGCTTGAAGGAGGCCATCAAGCAGGCCGAGGATGAAGGGGGCAAATTGATCCTCTTCATAGACGAGATGCATATGCTCATTGGCGCAGGCGATCAAAGCGGCACCACGGACGCCGCCAACATCATCAAGCCTGCGTTGGCCCGTGGTCGCCTCCGCTGCATTGGTGCTACCACCTATCAAGAGTATTACAGGTACGTTGAGCGGGATGCGGCGCTCGAGCGGCGGTTCCAAAAGGTTGAGGTCGGGGAGCCGAGCATGCGAACGACAGTTGCCATCCTGCGGGGGCTGAAGCACAAGTACCAAGAGCACCATGGCTTGAAAATTGACGAGGAGGCACTTGTTGCTGCTGTAGAGCTCGCTGCCCGTTATATTACTGGTAAGTTTGTCATATCGTCGAGAATTGATATGAATTAGTATTACTCTTGTAAATACGTGCATCTTGAAGAAAATTGTGGATTTTGTTTTGTTCCAGGTCGTAAATTTCCTGATAAAGCAATTGATCTCATGGACCAGGCATGCACTACCGTAAAGTTGCACGCCAGCAAACAAAGAGAAATAAATGCACCGGGCGAGCTAGTCGTTGGTCCAGCTCACGTCACGCAGGTCATTCCTAATCACATATTCTGAATACTTTCAATTATTTCATTATTATATGCTCTTAATTACCATTTTCTAATACTGTTTGAAGGTTGTGAGCCGATGGACTAGAATTCCTGTCACCACACTTGATCAAGGCGAGGAAAAGCTGGCCCATTTAATAGATAGATTGCATGAGCGGGTTGTTGGCCAGAATGAAGCAGTTAATTTGGTTGCGCAAGCAGTGTTAAGTTCTGGGGTAGGTCTTGATAAATTTGATCAACCGATATGTTCTTTCCTCTTTTTGGGCTCGACCGGCGTTGGAAAGACAGAGCTTGCCAAAGCACTTGCCGAGAAGCTATTTAACAACGAGAAGATGTTAGTTCGCTTTGACATGTCCGAGTATGCTGATAGTGGATCGTTGTCGCATCTCATTGGAGGATCTCGAAGGTATAACTCGTACACTTTTTGCGTATGTGTTTCTTTTTGGCACTTCATCA
>NW_021196993.1:0-838 GCF_002162155.2 Triticum dicoccoides
CCGAGAGTCGCCGTCGCCGCCGCTCGCCAAAACCACGGCCACCGGGCCTCCCTCGCTCCCCCGACTAGCCCAGAGGCTCCGCCTCGACCCCCTCTTCCTCTCCACCGAGCCACGAGGCCCCGGACGCGCTGCAACGCCGCCACCATCGTCGTTTCCGTATCCGGCCACCGAAGCTCACCGCCGTCGATTCGCGACGTCTGGCGCGTCTCCGAGCCCACTGAGCCACCCTGCTGCCTCCCTGTGAGCTTGCCGTCGTTTCCCCTCACTTCTCTCTCTCGCGCGCGCCCTGTAGCCGCCGCCCCACGAGCACCCGAAGCCGCCGTCCGCCATGGCCGGTGAGCTTCGTGCTCCCGGGCTCCTCCACTTGCGCTCGTTGCCTTCGAGTGCTCCTGACGACCCCAGTAATCCGTAGAGGCCCTCAGCTGACCTCGCCGTGCCGTGTAACGCCGAACCCGAGCACGCCCGAGCTCCGGCCGCCGCTGCCGAGCTCGGGGCCGTCGTCTCCGGCCGCCCTAGCTGCTGCTGCTTGCTGAAACGGGCGCGGGTGAGCTCCAGCTCTCCGTAGCCGCTCTCCTCCGTCCATTTGGACGCCGGAGGAGCGAGCCCGAGCCCTCCGCCGCGCCTGTTGCCACCGGCGACGAACCGCCGGCGTGTTAGGCCCTGTTGACCAGGGGTTTGACCTCCCCTGGGTCATTTACATGTGGGCCCGGGGCCCTGCTAATTTAGTTTAGATGCTAATTAAATTTTAGCTAACCCACTGACTCACTGACAGGTGGGGCCCAGCCCTGTTAATTAACCCAGTTTAGTTTAATTAAATTCTAACTAAACTAATTTCACT
>NW_021196994.1:0-1010 GCF_002162155.2 Triticum dicoccoides
AGGTGCCTTCCCCCTTTAGGACTCTCCCCTTTTTCCTTTATCTTGGCGCATGGGCCTCTAGGGGCTGGTGCCCTTGGCCCATGTAGGCCAAGGCGCACCCCCTACAGCCCATGTGGCCCCCCGGGGCAGGTGGCCCCACCCGGTGGGCCCCCGGGACCCTTCCGGTGGTCCCGGTACAATACCGATGACCCCGAAACTTGTCCCGATGGCCGAAACAGGACTTCCTATATATAAATCTTTACCTCCGGACCATTCCGGAACTCCTCGTGACGTCCGGGATCTCATCCGGGACTCCGAACAACATTCGGTAACCACATACAAACTTCCTTTATAACCCTAGCGTCATCGAACCTTAAGTGTGTAGACCCTACGGGTTCGGGAGACATGTAGTCATGACCGAGATGTTCTCCGGTCAATAACCAACAGCAGGATCTGGATACCCATGTTGGCTCCCACATGTTCCATGATGATCTCATCGGATGAACCACGATGTCAAGGACTCAATCGATCTCGTATACAATTCCCTTTGTCTAGCGGTATGGTACTTGCCCGAGATTCGATCGTCGGTATACCGATACCTTGTTCAATCTCGTTACCGGCAAGTCTCTTTACTCGTTCCGTAACACATCATCCCGTGATCAACCCCTTGGTCACATTGTGCACATTATGATGATGTCCTACCGAGTGGGCCTAGAGATACCTCTCCGTTTACACGGAGTGACAAAATCCCAATCTCGATTCGTGCCAACCCAACAGACACTTTCAGAGATACCCGTAGTGTACCTTTATAGCCACCCAGTTACGTTGTGACGTTTGGCACACCCAAAGCACTCCTACGGTATCCGGGAGTTGCACAATCTCATGGTCTAAGGAAATGATACTTGACATTAGAAAAGCTTTAGCATACGAACTACATGATCTTGTGCTAGGCTTAGGATTGGGTCTTGTCCATCACATCATTCTCCTAATGATGTGATCCCGTTATCAACGAAATCCAATGTCCATGGTCA
>NW_021196995.1:0-1274 GCF_002162155.2 Triticum dicoccoides
TCTTTACCTTGGAGTATTACCATCCTTTATGTCAAGAATGTTCTGAGATTTGTTCCACCTCTTGAGAATTCTTGACATGGAAATACTTCTCACCATCACCATTCTTTCTTGGTCCCCGTGTTAATTCCAACAAGTGAACGGTGTTGTTTGGATTCTTTCCTTCTAGCAACCCTATTTTTGAAGTTAATGGTCGAAAGTTTATTCTTAGGCTATTGATTACTGAATCACCATTCTGACATTGGTCGTGCAACCCAACCCATATTTCGGGCGCACCTTTCAACCAATGTTTACTTGTGTATGTTTTCCTCGAGCATACTTCCTTATATCATTTGATCTGACAAATGTTATCTCCTTGTTCACCTAATGGTGGAAATCCATCTTTTGGGAATATCGGTGAATTGCCGTTGAGTTCACCAGACACCTCCTTGTCCTCTCCTTGGTTTAATGGTGAACTATTGCTTCAGAAACCCGCGCCCATAGTTCATTTCCCGAGAAGCTTGCAATGTCATCCCGTCAATTGGTGTTGCACCTTTCTTCTCAGGCATCCTGAGCCTGAGGTATCTTGACACCAATCATACCTGAATCTCCGTCAGATATGATGGTTAGGACAACTTTCCAAGAGTTATGATATTGGTCCTTTGATGAACCGGTGACATGATGTCATGCCTAGCACCCCCCCCTGGGTGGAGGACCGATCATTATAAATTCTTTTGCAAGGATAACCATTCTTCCTGGAGGAAATTGTAAGACCTATTTTATAAGCTGTTCCTGATGGATCCAATGAGTATCTGAAGTCCGAACTTTGCTTAAAGACCATGTCAATGCTATTACGAAGCATGTATGTGGTACTCCTATCATCAATAAGAACACTTGAAGCACAATGCTAAATTTTCTTACTCAAATTATCCAAACATCATTGTATGGGTAATGTCATGAAATTTCTCTCCCCTTCCCTAACGGGTTTTCTACTTATTATCCTGTCATGGTTATCATGCTCTGCTTGTCCTTGGGAAGGATATACCCCTGAAATATGTGTTTAAACACATTTTCCTTTCCATTGTTTTGTTTAACCTTTCTTGTAATCTGACTTAACTGAGCAGTGATACCCCCCTGCTTAGGTAAGCATCTCATTGTACAACCATGTCAGTAAGACCCTGTTTCTTTTGTTGATAGCATTCCGGTAACCACCGATGGACGAGAACTTTGCCTATTGGTCCGCCTCGTTCAACGAGCAGGAAAATGGTTCTCTTTGTCCCTCGCCCTTGGTACCGACA
>NW_021196996.1:0-826 GCF_002162155.2 Triticum dicoccoides
CGTTTTGAGTCAGGTGTGTCTGTGCAGTCCGAATCTGAATCCAGAACGTGAGAGACTTGGACTCTATCTTCTCTTGGGCCAAAAGTGACGTGAGAGAACTTTTTGGACAGCAAATAAACATCTCTTTCTTCCTTATCTTCATATGTGGATTGTACAAATGTCCCATACACCTGCAATTAGACAAAACACAAAAGTGTGTGAAGTATTTTTGTTCTGGATAACATAAATAGATTATTGAATAGTTTGCACTAGAAATCACCTGACAAATATGCATATATGCAATATTTTTGGTCATATCCAAGGTAGTCATGTCCTCATCATCCTCCCCTTCTTGAAAATAAAGCCGTCCTCGGCGTTGCTTAATCTGAAATGTGGCTAACAAAAGAGACAAGGTGTACATGTTGTATATGTATATGTCATCCATTTTTACTTCCCTTGATTTTTGGATATATGACACATGCATAGATGAGTAACTTGCATAGTTCATAAAATCTAAAGCCAAAAAATTAGCACAAGAAGTAGAAGGCATGAAAATATTGCAACTCAGTTTGCACATATAAGTGAAGCTCTTATTCATTTCAAAAGATTGACAATGTTCATCATTAAACCATCCCAACATTGGTGAATAAACCTTACTTGCATCAAATTTACATGCTACAACATGCTTAAATAAGCAAACATGCAATAAGTCATTCAACACAGAATCATCACCAAGATTAGAGGTCATATCAAAATGATTAAACATTGGTTCTTTTGCATCAATAGTTAATTCAATGGGTGCACTCAAAATTGTTGGTATTTCAGTTGTTTGATCACATGGCAAAGT
>NW_021196997.1:0-1551 GCF_002162155.2 Triticum dicoccoides
AAAAAAATGAAATCCCTTTGTAACAGACGAGTTTCCATATGAAACCCTGATACTTCGAAAGAGATTGTCCGTTTTGTACACGAAGTGCATCCAGTTTTTGCCGTAACCCTCTCTACTTTCTCGCACATGCTATGTGGCTGAAATGATGATACCATGCGAACTTGGACCCTTTTCAGAGTTCATTTCAAATGCTTTTCAATTTCATGGTTTTATAGCTCAAAATAATCAGTAAATGCATCAAAAATAACAAATGAAGTCAGAAAGGGTTGTAAATTGAGGATGTGGCTTTGAATGGTGCAATTTCAACACAGAAAAACAAGGGAATTCAAATAAGTTAAAAAAATGAAATCCCTTTGTAACAGACGAGTTTCCATATGAAACCCTGATACTTTGAAAGAAATTGTCCGTTTTGTACACGAAGTGCATCTAGTTTTTTCCGTAACCCTCTCTACTTTCTCGCACATGCTATGTGGGTGAAATGATGATACCATTCCTACTTGGAACCTTTTCAGAGTTGATTTCAAATGCTTTTCAATTTCATGGACTTATAGCTCAAAATAATCAGTAAATGCATGAAAAATAACAAATGAAGTCAGAAAGGGTTGTAAATTGATGATTTGGCTTTGAATGGTGCATTTTGAACACAGAAAAACAATGGAGTTCAAATAAGTGTAACAGACGAGTTTCCGTATGAAACTCTGATACTTCGAAAGAGATTATCCGTTTTGTACACGAAGTGCATCCAGTTTTTGCCGTAACCCTCTCTACTTTCTCGCACATGCTATGTGGGTGAAATGATGATACCATGCCAACTTGGAACCTTTTCAGAGTTCATTTCAAATGCTTTTCAATTTCATGGTCTTATAGCTCAAAATAATCAGTAAATGCATGAAAAATAACAAACGAAGTCAGAAAGGGTTGTAAATTGATGATGTGGCTTTGAATGGTGCATTTTGAACACAGAAAAACAAGGGAGTTCAAATAAGTTCAAAAAAATGAAATCCCTTTGTAAAAGACGAGTTTCCATATGAAACCCTGATACTTCGAAAGAAATTATCCGTTTTGTAGACGAAGTGCATCCAGTTTTTGTCGTAACCCTCTCTACTTTCTCGCACATGCTATGTGGGTGAAATGATGATACCATGCCAACTTGGAACCTTTTCAGAGTTCATTTCAAATGCTTTTCAATTTCATGGTCATATAGCTCAAAATAATCAGTAAATGCATGAAAAATAACAAATGAAGTCTGAAAGGGTTGTAAATTGATGATGTCGCTTTGAATGGTGCATTTTGAACACGGAAAAACAAGGGAGTTCAAATAAGTGTAACAGACGAGTTTCCGTATGAAACTCTGATACTTCGAAAGAGATTATCCGTTTTGTACACGAAGTGCATCCAGTTTTTGCCGTAACCCTCTCTACTTTCTCGCACATGCTATGTGGGTGAAATGATGATACCATGCCAACTTGGAACCTTTTCAGAGTTCATTTCAAATGCTTATCAATTTCATGGTCTTATAGCTCAAAATAATCAGTAAATGCATGAAAAATA
>NW_021196998.1:0-2804 GCF_002162155.2 Triticum dicoccoides
GCGTGGCTTATTGCTAACATTCTCCTCTTAAGCCACAACCTCGTCGTCGTCAGAGTTGTTGCAGTTCCCGTTGTCGTCACGGTCGTGACACAGCCCACGGACCTGACCCGGCGCATCGACGCCGGTCGCACCGTGCTCTGTCACAACCCCGGCGACATACGCCGAGCTCCTTTTTCGCCGTCGACACACGCCTGGCGTCCCTCTGCACCCCGCACGTCCCGCGCGCATCCGTCGCGCCCGACGAGCCCGATCGCACTAGTGCATCCCGCACGTCCCGCGCGCATCCGACACGCCCGACAAACCCGACAGCACCAGACGCTCACCGCGTGCCTCCTCCGCGTCCGCCATGGCAGCCGCCAGTGACAAACGCCGGAAGGATGTAGCCGAACTCAAGCACGGACTCGAGCACCACGGCGACATACGCCTCCTCCCAACGTCAACCGCATGCTCGTATGCGCGCCCGCGGTCCCGACGTGGCCGACGCGTCCAGTGCGCACCCATAACACGCACCGGTCGCGCCCAGCTCGCCGCCGCGTCTTATTGCCCTGCACCGCCGCGGCCTCAACCGCAGCGCAACACCTCCATGCCGCCACGCCGCGCCACCGCGTAGGTCCGCCGAGGCCGCTGCGGCTCCATGACACGCGCCTCCATGATTGTCGCGCTGAGCCGCCACGACCTCTGCGCCAGGTCCTCCGCGACCTCCTCGTCTCCGCAACCACCGTGCTCTTCGCGCGCACGACATCACACCGCACAGCCGCGGACTTGCCACGCGTCGCCGTCACCACGCACTCGCCGCGCGCCGCAGCCGATGCCTCCATGTCGGCCGCGCACGCCGCGTCCGCCGCGGCCACCGCAGCCTCCTCGCCACGCCGCGCACCTTCATAGACCGACACCCGGCCCGGAGCTTCATCGCGCAGCCGCCGGCGAACGCCGCCACCGCCGCCACGCCTCCGACACGGCAAGCACGCCCAAGACACCAAGCTCATGATACCAATTGTTGGAACCGCAGCCCTCTAGCTACCTCTCCTCTCACTCGAACGGAGGTGAAAGAAGAAGAACACGGACACAAGATTTTTCGGTTGGCGCACGAACGCCGGCACGGACGCACGAACGCCCCAATCCTTTTCCTCTTTACAGTGGCTACATGGCTACACATGGCTTTCCATATAAGAGCACACAGAGGGGAGCTTTATACCCGTGCACACACACGCCCAGGCCGGCACACCCGGCCACTAACTCCACGATACGCACACACGCCGGCCACTAACCAGCTAACCCATGCCCACACATGCACTAACTAATCTTGACTCTACCTTATCTGGACTAACCAGATCACAACGGAACGAGCAAACCATGCACGCGAGTAACTCGGTCTCCAGTGAACGTGAGCCGCTGCTCTGCAACACACTCAACCGGGCTAACTGACCACGGCTATGGACGCGGCCACGCACCGGCGTCCCGACTCGACCTACACTACACACACATGTTGGTCACCACCGTGGCGTGGCTTATTGCTAATAATCTGCGTGGCTGCGTGCATGCAGCACTTCGTGTTCACTTGGATCATGCTCGTCTTCTTCCTTGTCCCGGCCTTCCCGCTTTGGTTGCGGCCGGGGATTGGCAATGCTTCGCCATCCACGGCATCGGGTACCTCTACTCAGCGGTGATGATCAATCTACTGATAATCAAGCGCCGGGGGCGGAAGAAGACCTGGGTACTGGAAAATGGTTGTGGTGAAGAATTCGCCATCGAGCCACAGGTAATAGTATATGGTTACTACTCCCTCCGTTCCAAAATAGAGTACTCCGTGGATGCGTTTTTCTTTTTAGGGATACTAGATAAGTTTTTGGCGAGTTTACTTGGCATGATATTTTATTTATTTGTGCTTACGTGCCACGACTTATTCATGTGTTGATCCATGCAGATGCAGTTGACGTCTATACTAATGTTGGCGGAAACTGCGGTCACCTTGATCTCCTTGGGGCTGATGGTCTTGGTCTTTCGGCCTAATTGGCATCACTTGGCCTTAATCGCGTTGTTAGTCTCGGTGTCTACTTCATTGATGGTTTTAATCCTGCCTGTTGCAGAATTTGAGTGGGAACGAGCGCTTGCTTATGAAAAGATGAAAAGTTTAGTCTGAAGCCTCGGTTCGGCAGGTGCAATTGTTTAGTTAATTTTTTTCAGTAACTAATTTAGCACTTAAAGATATTCCAAGGTTGCGTCGATTAATCGGGATCAAGGCAGTAGAAGATAGCATGTCATACTAGTACCTGGTAATGTGGCTGCGTGATCTGATGGCTCCAAAAATGTTTGCTACTTTCTGTAATGACAATTGACTGGGAAGACATGGCCCCTTCATTATTCAAAAGTAATAATCTGATGACAAGATATATACTCCCTCTGTACCATAATATTTGAGCTGCTAGAAAGACAAATATTATGGTACAGAAGTACTCCCTCCGTTTCAAATTACTTGACTTTCATTTGTCTAGATACGAATGTATCTATACTTGTTTCGTGTCTAGATATATCCGTGTCTAGACAAGTGGAGGTTAATTAATTTGGAACGGAGGGAGTAGTAGTTTACTACCGGTATCATTGTCGGCAGCATTGATGCTTTTTTTCCATTGAAATTGACTTTTTTAATGAGAAGAGGGATGCACACTTAAAGCAAAATGATAGTCAGCCCCTCCCATCGTTCGTGACTCTCCCACGAGAGACCAGGTGAACCCTAGTGCCCAGCCAGCCCAAGAGGCTACTCCTTGCTTGGTGCCGCCTGGGAAAAGCCTGGCCGGCTTCGGCGT
>NW_021196999.1:0-928 GCF_002162155.2 Triticum dicoccoides
CTGGACACGGTGAGACGGCGTGGGGTGGTCGGAGGGCGTGGCTACGGCGAGGGGGTGGCGGCGATGGCGTCGGCCATGGCTGGGGTGTGCGAGGGGGAGGAGCTGGAGAGGAGAGGGGGTGTCTGGGGGGTTCGGGGGAGAGAGGGAGGCTGATCCACGGATTTAGCCGGGCGAGGGAGGCGGCGAGGCGGCGAGCAGCTGCGTGGCGCGCTGCGGTGCTCGCCGTCGAGCACCTGCCTGCCTGCCTGGCCGGAAGCAGCTCGCTGGCGCGGTGCTGGGCTGGGCCGGCCAGGTGGGCTGGCTGGTGGGCCTGCGGTGGCGCCAGGTAAGTTTTTCCCCTTTTTTTCTGTTTATGTTTTTATTTAATATATCTGCAACTTTGTTGAATTTAATAAAATATCTAGGCAACTTCAAAAATCACCAAATCACTCCTGGTCCATAGTTGGACTATTTCGAACATGAAACATTTTAGTTTGGAGGTATTTGAGCATTTAAATATTTTATATAATTTTAAATGCCCAAATTCAAATATTTATGAATTAATTCAAAAACCCTAGGATGGCCTAGGAAAATGTGCACCACTTTTGGCAGAGGTTCTGAACCAAGACAAAAATGATGGGCATTTTAGAAGGGCATTTCAGGTTCATTGAAAATTGTTTTAGTAAACCCTAGTTGGTTTCAGAGGGGACTGGGGGTTCTGTCATCCCCATTTCAAGTTTCTGATGAAGAAGTAAACATGATGCAACACTCTAATGCATGACTAGCTAGGGTGTGACAACTCACCCCCACTCAAAAGAATCTCGTCCCGAGATTTGGGTTCCTCCGGGAAGAAGGCGGGGTACTCGAGTCGAAGACGATCCTCCCTTTCCCAAGTTGCTTCATCCTCAGAATGGTGCGACCATTGAACCTTGAGAAACTTGATATTATG
>NW_021197000.1:0-1425 GCF_002162155.2 Triticum dicoccoides
CGTTTGTCTTCTTCATGGACTCGTTCTTCTTCCTTGCGGGATTTCAGGCAAGATGATCATACCCTCGAAATCACTACTATCTTTGCTATGCTAGTTTGCTCGCTCTTTTGCTTTGCCACTGCTACGATGCCTACCTTTTGCTTGTCAGCCTCCCAATTGCCATGTTAAACCTCTAACCCACCATTGTCCTAGCAAACCGTTGATTGGCTATGTTACCGCTTTGCTCAGCCCTTCTTATAGCGTTGTTAGTTGCAGGTGAAGATTGGAGCCGTTCCTTGTTGGAACATTTATTTTCTTGTTGGGATATCACAATATATCTTATTTAATTAATGCATCTATATACTTGGTAAAGGGTGGAAGGCTCGGCCTTATGCCTGGTGTTTTGTTCCACTCTTGCCGCCCTAGTTTCCGTCATATCGGTGTTATGTTCCCGGATTTTGCGTCCCTTACGCGGTTGGGCTATAATGGGAACCCCTTGACAGTTCGCCTTAAGTAAAGCTCTTCCAGCAATGCCCAACATTGGTTTTACCATTCGCCACCTAGCCTTTTCTTTCCCTTGGGTCGGCCAGCCCGAGGGTCATCTTTATTTTAACCCCCCCCCGGGCCAGTGCTCCTCTGAGTGTTGGTCCGAACTGAGCTGCCTGCGGGGCCACCTCGGGGAAACTTGAGGGTTGGTTTTACTCGTAGCTTGACCTATCTGAGTGTGCCCTGAGAAAGAGATATGTGCAGCTCCTATCGGGATTTGTCGGCACATTCGGGCGGTGTTGCTGGTTTAGTTTTACCCTGTCGAAATGTCTTGTTGTACCGGGATACCGAGTCTGATCGGAATGTCTCGGGTGGTGGTCTATTCCTTCGTTGACCGTGAGAGCTTGTGATGGGCTAAGTTGGGACACCCCTGCAGGGTATTATCTTTCGAAAGCCGTGCCCGTGGTTATGTGGCAGATGGGAATTTGTTAACGTCCGGTTGTAGAAAACCCGAAGTTGACCTTAATTAAAATACATCAACCGTGTGTGTAACCGTGATGGTCTCTTTCCGGCGGAGTCCGGGAAGTGAACACGGTGTTGGAGTTATGCTTGACGTAGGTTGCTCTAGGATCACTTCTTGATCGCTGCTAGCTTCACGACCGTGCCTTGCTTCTCTTCTCGCTCTCTTTTGCGATTGTAGCCACCATATATGCTAGTCGCTTGCTGCAGCTCCACCTCATGCCTTTACCTTACCCATAAGCTTAAATAGTCTTGATCTCGCGGGTGCGAGATTGCTGAGTCCCCGTGGCTCACCAGATACTTCCAAAACCAGTTTGCAGGTGCCTATGTTACCGTGCAGATGACGCAACCAAGCTCAAGGAGGAGCTCGATGAAGATCTTGCCCTTTGTGTTGTTTCGTTCTAGTTGATCAGTAGTGGAGCCCAGTTGGGGTCGATCGGG
>NW_021197001.1:0-2132 GCF_002162155.2 Triticum dicoccoides
CCCCCCCCCCTTTACATGTGAGGTAAGAAGGTAAGAGTTAATCAAATCACTAATTAATGACATCAGCGGCTCAGATCTATTATATACTCCTACCTCTTATGTGAAAAGATTGGTAAGAGGGAGCATGTTAAAACTGCTCATCAGACTAAACTTTAGTTCCACCTCTTGCCTTGCATGAATGGGCTGAGTTTGCCTCTAAGATTAATTAATTAGGAAGTCTAAAAATGATTATTGGGCTGGCCCCTTTTACATTGCTTAAGTTCATGTTTGTTCTCTTGCTCAGGGGCAATGTTCATAGATTCAAGACGGTTAGGTAGATCTAACAGTCCCAAATTCACACCTTCAATTTCAGCCTCTTACTCCCGCAGGGCCTTCATGACACCTTCTAGTACTTTTTGATGCTCTGCAAGAGTAATCTTCAAATATGCTTGGCCATACTGCATATCTGGCACTACATGATTAACAGTTTCACGTTGTTACTCATGCTCTGTCGGGGCCTTCTTCACAGCTTGAAATTGTAGCTGCTGCCATGACAGGTCCTTCTTCATAGCATCTAGTTCGTGATGCTGGTTTACCATGGCGTGCTGGATGGCTTCTGGTGGTTCTTGCTGCACTGCCAGGGCATTGATGACTGCATCTGATTGTTGTTTCTGGGGCCAAAGACTTGCAATAATGTCATCATTTGAGAACCCTAACTTTCCCTACAAAGAAAAAATTTATGAAGGTTATAGCATATAGAAGAATTCCAAATCGTAGATGCATCTACCACAATATACAATGGTAGGGCGAACAAAGGCAGTCTTACTAATTAGGAAGTGTTTACATAAAGGAGTTCACATGCTCACCGGTTGAACCCGCTTTCTCTTTGATGTGCTTGACTTTGAGGGTATATCTCAAGTTAGAGACATGACTTTTTGGAACTCTTCATGCATGCTGTCGGCTGCAGTTTCAGGTTTATTAAGGTGGTTCAGTCCTCATGCCCAAGCGCCAACCGCAGGCTTTCGCAAAAATAAAAAAGCTCCAAGCGCAGTAACAAGGTCCACATAAAATCAAGCTGGGCGTGTACGTACGGTCATACGCACGGTCGCTTGCTGATCCTTTATTCAAAAATCTTTGGCACAAACCATTGATCATACATGTAACATTTGTACAGGAGGTGCTTCATGCGAAATGGTCGATGTCGCCTGCAACCTGCAAGGTCCTCCGGCATGCCGATGTCCCCGGAGGCCTGTTGTGACCACAGCCTGGGCAGTCCGTTCTCCTAGAGCGCGAGGGAAAGGGCGCCGGAGGATGTAGTCCGTCACGGTCTCCGTCCAGAAATACTGCACGCATGTATTTATCTTTGATTGTCATGGATTCACATGTAACCACATGATAGAACACAATTGACGCTTTCTATTCGAGGGAAGAAAGGGCTAGTAGGATACAATCGAGCTGTTTACCTGGTGCCGCGGCGGCCGAGCACACCAAGGAACAGCAGAGGAGGAGAGCCAGCAGGAGAGCAGCGCTGCGTGCGTGGTAGGAAGTAGGACGCTCCATTATCATGTCACAACACTTCTCAGGACTTCTACGAGGAATGGTTGGGAGGACTAACAGTTGTGGAGTACGCCAAGATTTTAGTGGGATCTGTTCTTGGCCACTCGCGCTCTTAATATATACACACATATGTGCTCAAAGGTAGAAATCCACTCTTTGTCAACAGACAACAGAGGCATGCTTTTACCAAGTGGTTACCGGCCAGAAGGTATTTATAATTTCACTTTTCCAAGTGGTTTCCTCATCCTCATGTAATAGTACAATGCATGCATGCCTTTTGCTCAAATAGTCATGTCAATGTAAACGTCCAATTAACAACAAAAAATACTTCCTCGGTTTTTATTTACTCTGCATATTAGGTTTAATTAAAGTCAAACTTCATAAAGTTTGACCAAGTTTATAGAAAAATATATGAACATTTACAATAGCAAATCTATATGATGTGAAAGTGTATTCAATAATGAATCTAATGGTATTAATTTGTTATTGTATATGTTAATATTTTTGTCTATAAACATTGTTAAAGTTTACAAAATTTGACTTTGACCAAAGCTAATATATGTGGAGTAAATAAAAACGGAGGGAGTATAAATTTT
>NW_021197002.1:0-1764 GCF_002162155.2 Triticum dicoccoides
CCCCCCCCCCTTTACATGTGAGGTAAGAAGGTAAGAGTTAATCAAATCACTAATTAATGACATCAGCGGCTCAGATCTATTATATACTCCTACCTCTTATGTGAAAAGATTGGTAAGAGGGAGCATGTTAAAACTGCTCATCAGACTAAACTTTAGTTCCACCTCTTGCCTTGCATGAATGGGCTGAGTTTGCCTCTAAGATTAATTAATTAGGAAGTCTAAAAATGATTATTGGGCTGGCCCCTTTTACATTGCTTAAGTTCATGTTTGTTCTCTTGCTCAGGGGCAATGTTCATAGATTCAAGACGGTTAGGTAGATCTAACAGTCCCAAATTCACACCTTCAATTTCAGCCTCTTACTCCCGCAGGGCCTTCATGACACCTTCTAGTACTTTTTGATGCTCTGCAAGAGTAATCTTCAAATATGCTTGGCCATACTGCATATCTGGCACTACATGCTTAACAGTTTCACGTTGTTACTCATGCTCTGTCGGGGCCTTCTTCACAGCTTGAAATTGTAGCTGCTGCCATGACAGGTCCTTCTTCATAGCATCTAGTTCGTGATGCTGGTTTACCATGGCGTGCTGGATGGCTTCTGGTGGTTCTTGCTGCACTGCCAGGGCATTGATGACTGCATCTGATTGTTGTTTCTGGGGCCAAAGACTTGCAATAATGTCATCATTTGAGAACCCTAACTTTCCCTACAAAGAAAAAATTTATGAAGGTTATAGCATATAGAAGAATTCCAAATCGTAGATGCATCTACCACAATATAAAATGGTAGGGCGAACAAAGGCAGTCTTACTAATTAGGAAGTGTTTACATAAAGGAGTTCACATGCTCACCGGTTGAACCCGCTTTCTCTTTGATGTGCTTGACTTTGAGGGTATATCTCAAGTTAGAGACATGACTTTTTGGAACTCTTCATGCATGCTGTCGGCTGCAGTTTCAGGTTTATTAAGGTGGTTCAGTCCTCATGCCCAAGCGCCAACCGCAGGCTTTCGCAAAAATAAAAAAGCTCCAAGCGCAGTAACAAGGTCCACATAAAATCAAGCTGGGCGTGTACGTACGGTCATACGCACGGTCGCTTGCTGATCCTTTATTCAAAAATCTTTGGCACAAACCATTGATCATACACGTAACATTTGTACAGGAGGTGCTTCATGCGAAATGGTCGATGTCGCCTGCAACCTGCAAGGTCCTCCGGCATGCCGATGTCCCCGGAGGCCTGTTGTGACCACAGCCTGGGCAGTCCGTTCTCCTAGAGCGCGAGGGAAAGGGCGCCGGAGGATGTAGTCCGTCACGGTCTCCTTCCAGAAATACTGCACGCATGTATTTATCTTTGATCGTCATGGATTCACATGTAACCACATGATAGAACACAATTGACGCTTTCTATTCGAGGGAAGAAAGGGCTAGTAGGATACAATCGAGCTGTTTACCTGGTGCCGCGGCGGCCGAGCACACCAAGGAACAGCAGAGGAGGAGAGCCAGCAGGAGAGCAGCGCTGCGTGCGTGGTAGGAAGTAGGACGCTCCATTATCATGTCACAACACTTCTCAGGACTTCTACGAGGAATGGTTGGGAGGACTAACAGTTGTGGAGTACGCCAAGATTTTAGTGGGATCTGTTCTTGGCCACTCGCGCTCTTAATATATACACACATATGTGCTCAAAGGTAGAAATCCACTCTTTGTCAACAGACAACAGAGGCATGCTTTTACCAAGTGGTTACCGGCCAGAAGGTATTTATAATTTCACTTTT
>NW_021197003.1:0-1361 GCF_002162155.2 Triticum dicoccoides
CGCCATCCATAGCACTCACGCTTATCTTGCGTATTTTAGAGTATCCACTTTCACTTGTCTATGAACTGATATAAGCAATCCAGAAGTCCTTTTCCGCGGACACGGCTATTCGAATAGATGATGTTAACCCTGCAGGGGTGTACTTCTTCATACATGTTTCCACCACTTAGCGTCTGCACACGACATGTGCTCGGCAGACTTCAAGCGAAAGCCGACGTGGGTGTAGACCACGACCTACCTAAACACTCAAGTCTCTAGTCCAGGTTTATCGCCTATTCGGGTTCCATCCATGAGGAGATCCGGCCGGAGTTTCGCTCACAGCCCCAAACGATGTGAACAGGGTTCCGTGACACCAAACGGGTGCCCGGTTTACCCGGCCACGTGCCTACCACATCACAGCCCACCCCTACGGTCAGCGCTGTCCATGGCCTCCAGCATACTACAAACACCAGAAACTACTTGCAACTCCTGGACAGAGGACTAGGGTGAATAAGAAGTCGAGCGGGGTCATATTTCAGGGCCCAATGCATGGTAGTAGCTGAATCATGGATCACAAACACAGAACTCAGTTCCTAAGGACGGCTTCAATGAGACAACCCACTATGTACTCCTACATGGCCTCTCACCGACACCTTTTACCAAATCGTGTTCACACACTTAGCTCACACATAGTAGGACATGTTCACACACCTCTGATCCATTCCCGATGAATCAGACCTGACACAACTCTAAGCAGTAGCAGGCATGACAAACAAGCAAGAATGAGTAGGCACAACAGGGCTCAAACAACTCCTACTCATGCTAGTGGGTTTCATCTATTTACTGTGGCAATGACAGGTCATGCAAAGGATAAAGGGGTTCAACTACCGCAACAAGTAACAGATGAATCGTTGTTGTCCTAATACAGTAAAAGAGAGCAGGAGCGAGAGAGTAGGATTGTATCGGAATGAACAAGGGGGTTTTGCTTGCCTGGCACTTCTGAAGATAACATTGAGTCTTCATCAGTGTCAACGATCACATCATCGGTATCACGTCTATCGAGAGGGGACAAATACCGGCAAATACAGAAAAACACGATCAATGCAATGCACAATATGATGCATGCTATGACATGGCAATATGAATGTGTTTTGGGCTAATGCACCTAAAACCAGATTAAATGAAGTTGGTTTGAATCCAAGATTCAAATTCAAACTCCATATGTGGTTATTTAAATGTCATTCACTTCATTTGTCCTAAACAGTAGTGATAAGTTGTTCTAACATGCATGAAAATGGTACAGATGGATTCCTTGAATTTTTCTGATAATTTTTCATATATAAATTATTTAATTTGGAGTTACGGTTGAATTTCTATGAATT
>NW_021197004.1:0-883 GCF_002162155.2 Triticum dicoccoides
CCCCCTGGAACTCCCTCACTCTCCCGAACTCTCCCCCCTCCTCTGCTTCCTCTCTCCCTCACTCGCCCGAACGGAGCCGCCGCCACCGACGAGCTCCCTCGCGGCCACCGCCACCCCCTAGCCTCGCCGATGCGCTCAAAGGCTCCGCCTCGACCCCCTCTTCCTCCCCACCGATCCACGGCCCTCCGGAAGCCCTGGATGCTGCCAGCTTCGCCGTTCCCCTCCTCGGCCACCGCGGATCACCGCCGTCAAATCCGCCCCCGTCCGGCCTCCCTCAAGCTCGCCGTCCACCTCTACAGGGTCTACGTGAGCTCTCCATCCGTTTCCCCCTCTCTGTTTCGTCGTTCGCGCGCCGTAGCTAGGTTATCCACCGCAGCCGAGAGCTTCTCGCCGCCGGCCATGGCGTGGCCGTGGCCACAGCCACCGCAGCTCGCTCCTGAGCCCACCGTCGTGCTCACCGCAACCCCAGGAGGCCGCAGCGCCCTTCCGTTTCCCCTCTTGTGCACCGTAGCGCCGTTCCCGCCAATGCCCGAGGTCCGGCAGCCGCTGAGCTCGACGCCGGCGAGGATTACGGCCGCCCTAGCTTCTCCCGTTTGCCCTGTTAGATGCGCGCGAGCCTGGGCATTCCGTAGATGCCCTCCGCCGGCCATTTGGTCGCCGGAGCAAGAAACCCGAAGGCCTCCGCCGCCTCGGCCTCGCCGGCGACTCAACGCCGGCGGGATTGAGTCGTTTGACCAGGGGTTTGACCTCCCCTGGGTCTATGACAGGTGGGCCCCCGCCATCAGGTGATTAGTTTAAGCTAATCACCACCTAAGCTAACCCCCTGACACTGACATGTGGGCCCTAGTGCCCCTAATCTTTAATTAAACTAAACTAACCCCCC
>NW_021197005.1:0-2947 GCF_002162155.2 Triticum dicoccoides
CGAGTTCTCGGCTACATACACACCTCAACAAAATGGAGTTGTTGAGAGGAAGAACCGGACGCTCATCGAAATGGCAAGGACAATGCTTGATGAATACAAGACGCCAAAGCACTTTTGGGCAGAAGCGGTTGAGACAGCTTGTCACGCAACAAATCGCTTATATCTTCACAAGCTACTCGGCAAGACGGCATACGAGCTCCTCACCGGTAACAAGCCTCAAGTTGGATACTTTCGAGTATTCGGCTCAAAGTGCTACATTCTTGATAAGCATCGTCGTTCAAAGTTTGCTCCTAAATCTCATGAAGGTTTTCTACTTGGTTATGGATCAAACTCTCACACTTACCATGTCTACAACAATTTCACCCGAAAGGTTGAAGAGACGGTAGATGTGAAGTTTGATGAATCTAATGGCTCGCAAGTAGAGCAATTGCCAATTGATGTAGGAGACAAAGACCCCTCAGAAGCAATTCAAGACTTGTCTATTGGCAAAATTCGTCCAACAGAGGTGAAGGAGAGTACTTCATCCGTCCAAGTGGAAGCTTCTACTTCACGACAAGGTGAACCAAGAATCGACACGGAAGCATCCACAAGTGAGCCACACCAAGATGAAGAAAACGAGGAAGTACGTCAAGATGAATATCAACAACCTCCTTCTCCACCACGACAATAGAACGACGACGTCAACAATGAAGAAGGCCAAGAAGAAGAACAAGATGAAGAAGATGCTCAACAAAGACCCAAGCAAAAGCTCTCACGAGTTCGAGCAAGAATTGCCAAAGATCATCCCGTCGAGCAAATCCTCAATGATATACAAACCGGGAGAATCACTCGCTCAAAAACTCGTTTAGCTAACTTTTGTGAAAACTATTCATTCATCTCGAGCATTGAACCAATGAAGGTTGAAGAAGCATTGGAAGATCCGGATTGCAAAAACTCTATGCATGAAGAGCTACATAATTTTGAGAGAAACCAAGTTTGAACATTGGTTGAGAAGCCCGACAACAACCACAACATCATTGGTACCAAATGGGTGTTTTGCAATAAGCAAGATGAAGATGGACAAGTGGTTCGCAACAAAGCACGTCTCGTCGCCCAAGGATACACACAAGTCGAAGGTATGGACTATGGTGAGACATATGCTCCCGTTGCTAGACTTGAGTCCATTCGCATCTTACTTGCCTATGCTAATCACCATAATATCACCTTGTACCAAATGGACATTAAAAGTGCTTTTCTAAATGGAGAAATAGAGGAGGAAGTTTATGTCAAACAACCTCCCGGCTTTGTCAATCCTAAGAAACCAAATCATGTTTACAAACTTCACAAAGCTCTTTATGGTCTTAAACAAGCTCCTAGAGCATGGTATAAATGCTTGACCAAGTTCCTTACTACAAGTGGTTTTGAAATTGGTAAAATTGATTCTACTCTTTTTACTAAAAGGGTTAATGGAGAACTATTTGTATGCCAAATTTATATTGATGACATCATATTTGGTTCAACTAACCCTCTCTTTAGTGAAAAGTTTGGAAAGCTAATGTCAGAGAAGTTTGAGATGTCTATGATGAGTGAACTCAAATTCTTTCTCGGGTTGCAAATCAAGCAAACTAAGGAAGGTACATTTGTCTCTCAAACAAAGTACACCAAGGACTTATTCAAGAAGTTCAATATGCAAGAATGCAAAGGTATGTCTACACCCATGCCTACTAGTGGACATAATGATTTGACCAAAGATGGTGAACCTGTTGATCAAAAGGTTTATCGCTCTATGATTGGTTCATTGTTATACCTATGTGCTTCACATCCCGATATTATGCTAAGTGTGTGCATGTGTGCACGATATCAAGCTGCTCCTAAAGATTGTCATCTT
Source organism: Triticum dicoccoides (assembly GCF_002162155.2). NCBI lineage: Eukaryota > Viridiplantae > Streptophyta > Magnoliopsida > Poales > Poaceae > Triticum > Triticum dicoccoides. The sequence goes on from NW_021197005.1 coordinate 1,868, forward strand.
AAGGCTGTGAAAAGGATAGTGAGATATTTAATCCATACACCAAATTTTGGCATTTGGTATCCTAAGAGGTCTTCCTTTGATCTTGTTGGCTATTCCGATTCAGATTATGCCGGAGACAAGGTTGATAGAAAGTCCACTTCGGGTACTTGTCAATTTCTTGGTAGATCTCTTGTGTCGTGGTCTTCCAAGAAACAAAACTCGGTATCCTTATCCACCGCCGAAGCGGAATACATTGTTGCTGGTTCATGTTGTGCTCAATTACTTTGGATGACCCAAACTCTTAAAGATTATGGGATTTATGTGAAACATGTTCCACTGCTTTGTGACAATGAAAGTGCTATCAAAATTGGTCATAATCCTGTACAACATTCTCGAACTAAGCATATTGAAGTTCGTCATCATTTCATTCGAGATCATGTTGCTAAGGGTGACATCAATCTTAAGCATGTTCGCACCGATAAGCAATTAGCGGATATATTCACTAAACCGCTTGATGAGAAAGTGTTTTGCAGGTTGAGAGGAGAATTGAACATCATTGATGCTTCGAACTTGGAGTAGAAACTCCATTGGCTACATGCAAGACATGAGCTTATAACTAATCCATGATGTATCTCTTATGATAACCATCTTATGTCTTGGATATATTTGCACCTTGCATGTTGTCTAACCCATGTAGGTGCTTGGTTGAATTTAATTCCATGGGATTGCGACTCACTCACATCTTGAGCAATCTCTACAAGACCAAGACTCTACACAATAGTGGTTGAAGACAAGGAAGCACAAAACCATTCAAACATATCCTTTGACAAATTCTATGTTAAGCTTCATGATTGTCATTTTTGGATACACAAGTGCTCTTCCTTGCAAGAACTAACCCATGTAGGTAGATGAACTCAAACTCCAAGTGGTGCTCCCAACGCTTGATGAACTACATCAACCCTGAGCACCCACACAAGTTCAACTACATGAGCAAGAACCACATCACCACCCAAGGTATGTCATTCCATCTTAGAGAAGCTTTACTCCAAGACATGACTCAAAGCAACTCAACAAGATGTGAATACATCAAGATGCTTAAAC
>NW_021197006.1:0-1347 GCF_002162155.2 Triticum dicoccoides
CCCTGCAGGGGTGCACCACATAGCCCAACACGCTCGATCCCATTTGGCCGGACACACTTTCCTGGGTCATGCCCGGCCTCGGAAGATCAACACGTCGCAGCCCCACCTAGGCAAAACAGAGAGGCCAGCACGCCGGTCTAAACCTAAGCGCACAGGGGTCTGGGCCCATCGCCCATAGCACACCTGCACGTTGCGAGGGCGGCCGGAAGCAGAACTAGCCCCCTTAATACAAGAGCAGGCTTACGTTCCAATCCGGCGCGCGCCGCTCCGTCGCTGACGTCTGAAGTGCTTCGGCTGATACCACGACGTCGGGATACCCATAACTACTCCCGCGTAGATGGTTAGTGCGTATAGGCCAGTAGCCAGACTCAGATCAAATACCAAGATCTCGTTAAGCGTGTTAAGTATCCGCGAACGCCGAACAGGGCCAGGCCCACCTGTCTCCTAGGTGGTCTCAACCTGCCCTGTCGCTTCGCCACAAAGTAACAGTCGAGGGCCGTCGGGAACCCAGGCCCACCTCTACCAGGATGGAGCCACCTGTCCTTTCAGCCCCCTCGTCAGAATCACTTGCGGGTACTCAATGAGCTGACCCGACTTTAGTCACCATCTGTATAGTATGTATGTATGTATAGTATATACCCGTGATCACCTCCCAAGTGATCACGGCCCGATAGTATAGCAAGGCAGACTGACAAGAATGTAGGGCCAATGATGATAAACTAGCATCCTATACTAAGCATTTAGGATTGCAGGTAAGGTATCAACAGATGTAGCGACAATGTCAGGCTATGCATCATAATAGGATTAACGAAAGCAGTAACATGCTACACTACTCTAATGCAAGCAGTATAGAGGAGAATAGGCGATATCTGGTGATCAAAGGGGGGGGGGCTTGCCTGGTTGCTCTGGCAAGAGAGAGGGGTCGTCAACACCGTAGTCGTACTGGGTAGCAGCGGCGTCGGTCTCGGTGTCTAGCGAGAGAAGAGGGGGAAGAAACAATAAATATAATGCAAACAAATGCAAGACGATGCATGACATGACAAAGCGTGGTGCTAGGTGTGCCCCAACGCGGTACGAGGTGGTACCGGTGAAGGGGGGAAACATCCGGGAAATTATCCCTGGGGTTCCGTGTTTTCGGGCAGAGGAGCCGGAGGGGGAAAGTTGCGAGTTTGATATGTTAGGGGTGTGTGGCGGACGAACGGGTTGCGTATCCGGATTCGTCTCGTCGTTCTGAGCAACTTTCATGTTGAAAATATTTTAATCCGAGTTACGGATTAAAAGATATGATTTTTAAAAGATTTTAACAATTTTGGAATTTAATTATTTATTTAATTAATTCAAAAAAAA
>NW_021197007.1:0-2366 GCF_002162155.2 Triticum dicoccoides
ATAACCGCGGGCACGGCTCTCGAAAGTTTAAACCCTGCAGGGGTGTCCCAACTTATCCCATGACAAGCTCTCGCGATCAACGAAGGAATAGACCTTCTCCCAGAAAGACCCGATCAGTCTCGGAATCCCGGTTTACAAGACATTTCGACAATGGTAAAACAAGACCAGCAAGACCTCCCGGCGTGCCGACATCCTGATAGTAGCCGCGCGTATCTCGTCTCAGGCCACGACCGGATGAGCAGTCCGTACAACTAAAACCAGACCTCAAGTTTCCTTGAGGGGGCGCTGCAAAGGGCTCTAGTTTGGACCAACACTTAGACAAGCATTGGTCCGGGGGGGCTAAAATAAAGATGACCCTTGGGTTAATTACTCCCAAGGGAAATATAGGTGGTGGTGAGGCAAATGGTAAAACCAATGTTGGGCCTTGCTGGAGGAGTTTTATTCAAAGCGAACTGTCAGGGGGGTCCCATAAATCACCCGACCGCGTAAGGAACGCAAAATCCGGGAACATAACACCGGTATGACGGAAACTAGGGCGGCAAGAGTGGAACAAAACACCAGGCATAAGGCCGAGCCTTCCACCCTTTACCAAATATATAGATGCATTAATAATATAAGAGATATTGTGATATCCCAACATAAATCCTGTCCACCATGAAGAAAATCTTCAACTTCACCTGCAACTAGCAACGCTATAAGAGGGCTGAGCAAAGCGGTAACATAGCCAAACAACGGTTTGCTAGGAATGGTGTCAAAGGTTAGAGGTTCATGGCAATTTGGGAGGCTTGAATAGCAAATGATAGGTAACGCAGCATAGCGATAGAACGAAGCAACTAGCATAGCAATGATAGTAGTGAGATCCAGGGTAGCGGTCATCTTGCCTGAAATCCTGCAAGGAAGAAGAACGAGTCCATGAAGAAGATGAAGCCACGGAGACGAACCACATGTAGACGAACGCATCCTCACGATCGCAACGAAATGGGAACTATCGAGAAGAAGCACACAACATGGTAAACACACCACACATGAACAAGACATGATGCACAACAAGCATGATGCATGAACAGGCTACATGAAGCTACTCATGGCAAGAGATGATGCAAACAAGAACAACACATCAAGGCAAGTTTAAATGAGGCCGGGAACAACATATAACAATTCCGATAAGTCCTCGTATGCAAATTTCGAAATTGGTCCAGAACTGAATAAACGTTATGTTCAAGTTGTTAAACAGCAAGTTAAAGATCACCAAGATGATCTACACGAAATTCTAGTCAAGTTACATATAAAGTTCATTAGATTCGGAGCTACAGCCTAGAAGATATGAGCAAAACAAGTTAAGCATGGCATCGATGCAAAATGCGTACAAACATCAAGCAAACGCACCAAAACAAGGATGCAACATGTTAATATGAAGCTACATGCAAAATCAAGCAAGTTTCATATAGAGCACACTCAAAACGGAGCAACGGTTCAACACATACACTCTATACAAGTCATAGCAACAATCTGTCAATAACAGCAACTAGGCATCTTGCAAGCATCAAAACAACATGCTACATCACCCCAACATAAGAACAAAAGGCATGGGCATGAAGTACAGGTAAAGCATAACAAAACATGAACACTGAACTATATCCAGAAATCACTAGAACATGCTCAAACACTCATGGTAAGATTGCAAATAATAACAGTTTCAGACTTATCAGAAAATAACATCAGGTTGCAATGTTCAGAGGTATCAAACAACATGTTACAGGAACTTAACATGGCAAACAAAGGCATGGCATGAATCTAATAATTTCATAGAACAATAGTCCCTTACTGACCAAGAGCCAAAAGGGATCAGAAGATATGATGGCACCCATGTAAACATGGCAAGTTATATTACAGATTCAAACATGGCAGGAACAGAATTGTGAAGGCATTTAGATGAGCTTGTGCAACTCACTACAGAGCAATACATGGCATGGAAAGGCAACCAATAGTAAGAAGACATGTTTTGGAAGCTAAGCATGTCAAGATCAAGGTCATAGGGTGCACGGAACACTAGCAAAACACATGGAAACAACTGAACTTAATGTTAACAGGCTGAGAGCAACATTATGAAGCAACTTTGGAGCAAGATTGCAACAAGCTACAACAGGCTATAAATGCAACCAAGGGCATGTATGGACAGGGGATGACATGTAGATCAAAACATATTTAGAGCACATCTCCAGATTATGCATAGAATGATTAGTAGCAACATGTTTATATAGCATCACGAACTAACAGATTCAGCCTAGCAAAACAGCAACATCATGAACCCTACTTAACAAGCTCGATTCACTCACCACAAGTCATTGCATGACAATATAAGCATA
>NW_021197008.1:0-883 GCF_002162155.2 Triticum dicoccoides
AGTCCGTATGAAAAACTTGTGTGCGTTTTGAGTCAGGTATGTCTGTGCAGTCCGAATCTGAATCCAGAACGTGAGAGACTTGGACTCTATCTTCTCTTGGGCCAAAAATGACGTGAGAGAACTTTTTGGACAGCAAATAAACATCTCTTTCTTCCTTATCTTCATATGTGGATTGTACAAATGTCCCATACACCTGCAATTAGACAAAACACAAAAGTGTGTGAAGTATTTTTGTTCTGGATAACATAAATAGATTATTGAATAGTTTGCACTAGAAATCACCTGACAAATATGCATATATGCAATATTTTTGGTCATATCCAAGGTAGTCATGTCCTCATCATCCTCCCCTTCTTGAAAATAAAGCCGTCCTCGGCGTTGCGTAATCTGAAATGTGGCTAACAAAAGAGACAAGGTGTACATGTTGTATATGTATATGTCATCCATTTTTACTTCCCTTGTTTTTTGCATATATGACACATGAATAGATGAGTAACTTGCATAATTCATAAAATCTAAAGCCAAAAAATTAGCACAAGAAGTAGAAGGCATGAAAATATTGCAACTCAGTTTGCACATATAAGTGAAGCTCTTATTCATTTCAAAAGATTGACAATGTTCATCATTAAACCATCCCAACATTGGTAAATAAACCTTACTTGCATCAAATTTACATGCTACAACATGCTTAAATAAGCAAACATGCAATAAGTCATTCAACACAGAATCATCACCAAGATTAGAGGTCATATCAAAATGATTAAACATTGGTTCTTTTGCATCAATAGTTAATTCAATGGGTGCACTCAAAATTGTTGGTATTTCAGTTGTTTGATCACATGGCAAAGTCAAATTATCAACGTAGTCCTCTAAAATAGGTGGT
>NW_021197009.1:0-1070 GCF_002162155.2 Triticum dicoccoides
ATATAAAATATTTAAATGCTCAAATATCTCCAAACTAAAATGTTTCATGTTGGAAATAATCCAACTATGGGCCAGGAATAGTTTGGTGATTTTTGAACTTGCCTAGGTATTTTATTAAATTCAACAAAGTTGCAGATATATTAAATAAAACAGAAACAGAAGAAAAGGGGAAAACTTACCTGGGCTCCTCCACTGTGCGGCCCAGCCAGCTGGCCGGCCCAGCCAGCAGCCGGCCCAGCCCACCACTGCAGCCCTCCGTCGTCTTCCTCCCCTCGCCCCGAAGCTGCTGCGTGCTCGCGCGCGCACGGCCGCGCGGCCACCTCCTGCTTGCCGACGAGCTCCTGGCCGCGTGGACGACTCCCGCAGGCCGTCCCGATCCCCCCCTGCTCTCTCTCACTCTCTCCCGACTCTTCCCTCCTCTCCCTCGCTCTCTCTCTCACGCGGTCGAGCACCATCGTCGCCGCCGTTCGCCATAGCAGCCGTCTCCGACCACCCCTCGCTCCCCCGACTAGCTCAGGAGCTCCGCCTCGACTCCCTCTTCCTCCCCACCGCTCCACAGCTCCTCGGAAGCCCTGCATCGCCGCCACGTCGCCGTTCCCCTCTTCGGGCTCCGATCATCGTCGCCGTCGAATTCGTCGTCTCCAGCGCGTCCCCGAGCCCGCTAACCACCTCTGCAGCCCCGCGGTGAGCCCCGGATCGTTTCCCCCTTCTCCCCTGGTCTCTTTCGACCTCTAGGCCCTAGCCCCACCTTGGCCGAGAGCTCCACGCCGCCGGCGATGTCGCCGTCGTGGCCACGGTCACCGTAGCACCCAACCGAGCGCACTATCGTGCTCCCCACCTCACCAGGAGCACGCAGCGCGCACTAACGCCTCCCCAAGCCCCCTGCAACGTCGATTCCGACCGCACCCGAACTCCGGCAGCCGCAGCCGAGCTCGCCGCCGTCAACTCCGGCCACCCCGAGCCCAACCACCACCACCAATAGTCGCGGCTCAACCTCAGCAACACGTAGATGCCTTCCGCCGTCCATTTGGTTGCCGGAATGGCAAAAAGCACTTTCGCCGCCGTCTCGG
>NW_021197010.1:0-1117 GCF_002162155.2 Triticum dicoccoides
CCCCCCCTCCCCCCCGCGGGCGGCCTGCCGCGCTCCTTTCTCTCCCGCCTCCAGCCCGCTCTCCCCTTCCTCCCCGCCGCATCGCTGGCGCCCGCGGCCGGCCTGGCCCCGGGGTCGCTGGTGGCGGCGGCCATCCTGCCCTTCCCCTCCAAGTGGCTCCGGCGCGGGGCGGAGTTGCTCCGGGGGTGCTCCTAGGCAGCGGCGGTCCAGCTGGCGGCGGGGTTCCTTGCCGCAGAGCGGGCAGGCGGCTAGGCGACGGCACCGTCGTTGGCGGCGGCGCTCGGCCGAAATCTAGGCCCTACGGGGCCCATCTGGACCTGGACGGGCCGGCGGTGGGGCTGGTTGGCGGTGTGATTCCCGGGATGCAGGGGAGCGGCGTTGCGTGACGGGGGCTGGCGGCACCGACACCAGCTTGCTGCAGCACGGCCGGCGGGGCTTAGCAGGCCCGTTTCGGGCCTGGCCAGGCCACGGGTGGCCTGGTATGCCCCGCTGCCGTGTCCGGTCGGCTACCGCGACAATGCCGGAGGCACGGCTCCTTGCACGACGGCGGTGGAGGTGGTTCCCTTCCGCTCGGCCTTGGTGCTGCTGCTGTTGTCACATGGCTCTTCTCTCCGGTTTTCTCGGCCTTGTGGTGGTGCTCGTAGTGAGACGGCGTGGGCGGCGGCGCAACCGCGGTGGCGCATTGGGTGGTTGTTTGGTTGGTTGGCTCCGGATGGGCGGTGGTGTTTGGTGTGAGGGAGAAATCCTTGCCGGTTCGTCCGGCGCCGATGCGGTGACACCGGCGGGTGCCACCATTCCTTCTTGAAGGGCGTCGTTGGTAGCCATCCCCTACTTTCCTCCGCATACCGGGGGAAACCCTAGGACTTGTCCGAGCAGCAGCGTCGTCGGTGTCGCATACCTTCTTGGAGGTGCTGCTTGGTATGTAGCACTCGGAGCCTCGGGCTGTGGTGGGGTGTTTCCGGAGGGCGCGGCGGTGGCGGGCCTTGCGCGCTTTGTCGAGCTGTCGTTGTTGGCATTATGTTTCTTCTTCTTTTTGTCTTTGGGCTTGTTGTGCTGCTCGTCCCAGCGTCGAGATGTATACTATGTTGGCTGGTTGCTTTCGAATACAAAGCGGGGG
>NW_021197011.1:0-1610 GCF_002162155.2 Triticum dicoccoides
AGCGGAATGTACTAGATATAGACCACATCCACTATGCTGCAATGGATGGCTACCTTTGTTTCAGTATCTACAAGGGTTGAATGAAGAGCAACAGCCAAGTTGGCGGTTCAAGCAAAGAAGTATCGGCCAAGAGGAAGAGGGACAAGGACGAAGTCGAGGACGTGGACGAGGACTCCGAGTAAGGTGGCAGTGTCGTTGCTCATGGTGATTCTAATGCAGTGTCTACCGGAATAGTTGCAAAGTTTAATTTCAGGTGTGCTTAATTTAATTTGAGGGGTGTGTTGTGCTGAGCCCCCAGCAGAACTGTGTTATGTTTCTTCTTGTTACTTTAACTCTTCAGTACGTACATACTAGTATTTATTACATTTCATCTTTTAGTTGGTATAGTACTACCACTCATTTCTTCACATTATATACGTACAATATATATGGCCAACATCATATAGCCAGCAGTTTAGTTGTCAAAGAATTTCAGGGTGCTTAGTTTGGTCAAAGAATTCCAGGGTGCTTAGTTTTATTTGAGGGGTGGGTTGTGCTGGACACCATTATTGTGACTAGCCTTTTTAATAGTACTATATGCATAATTTGGCGACGAGCGCTCTCTATATGTACCACCTTTTTTTATTTCAAGTTTTGCTCCATGGCGCAATCCATCGATACTACTGTTGTACAAAAGTATACATTTTTAAAAGGCTAGAGGGCGGGGCAGTCTAGCTTGGTCGGTTTCATGAGAGGCGAGGGCCTTTGTGATTTGACGGCTCATTACTGCTGGAAGGCGGGGCCTTGTGATTTGGCTGCTCGTATAAATGCGCCGACGACCTGATCGAGGAGGAGCAAAGAACCGTGCAGTATACTCAAGTTTTCCACTGGAGTAGTACTGCGGTGGAGGAGCACAAAACACGGCAGCCCAGTGCCATATGGCGATAAAAATGATCTAATTTGCTAGTCATCTCATTGTTAGCATTGTTCTATTCATTCCCTCAAAAAAACCATTGTTCTATTCATGCCTCGTAGAGAACATGACACGTGCAGCGAAACACCCGAAGCAAAAGGTGAAACACAACAGCAAAAGAAGAAGGAAGATTATCACCCCAAATGATCTAATTCGCCGCGGAGTTATAACTGCTTCTTCATCGCCTCCACGACCTCCATCTCCTTGCGCGTCTCCTCCGCCATCTTCTTCATTATGTCCATGAGGCAGGATTTCTCGACGCGAGCCTTCATCATCTGTTCCACGGCCTTATTACGTACCTTCACAGCAGCCGGGTGCTCGATGCGGAGCTTCTCCAACTCCTCCATCTGTTCCATGACGAGGGCCTGCAGCATCTTCATCGAGGAACTACTATTCTCATGCAACTTCTTCCAGATGGCGTTCTTCTCCTTCAACAGGTCGATCTCGTGGCAGAGCTTCGCCTTGTCCTCCTGAAGTCGCGGGATTTCGCCGGTCACCCTCTTCTCCGAGGTAATGCTCTTATTCAGCAACAACACCAAGCCGGCGGTCAACTCCCCCTACTGATTGAGCTCAGCGGGCATGTCACTGAGGCTCTCCTTCAGCAACTCCATCAAGCCTTGGATGAACTCCTTCTGCTTATTGAGGTGCTTATTGAGCT
>NW_021197012.1:0-1438 GCF_002162155.2 Triticum dicoccoides
TGGACAATTACTCACAGTTTTGGGGCCCCGGAATGATTTCCACGATTAACGAACCCCCGGGTGCGCTTACGTGTCGGTTATGAACACTCACAGTTTTGGCCAATTCTAACGCGTTTTGTGGACTTTTAGTCACCGTTTTCTGGTCCTGAAGTGATTTCCATAGTTGTTGAACACCAATGCGCACTTATGTGTTAGTCATCAACACTCACAGTTTTGGCTGATTCTGGCCTGTTTCATGGACTATTACTCACTGTTTTGGGGCCCCGGAGTGATTTCCACGGTTAACGAACCGCAGGCTACATTTACGTGTCGGTCATCAACACTCGCAGTTTTGGCCGGTTCTGGCCCGTTTCTTGGACTACTACTCTGTTCTTGGGTCCAAGAGTGATTTCCACGATTTACGAACCCCGTGGTGCATTTACGTGTCGGTCAATGACACTCACAATTTTGGCCAATTTCTGGTCGTTTTGTGTACTATTACTCACCGTTTTGGCGTCCCAGAGCGATTTCCACGATTTACAATCCCCGGCATGCGTTTACGTCTCTGTCGCCAACACTCACAGTTTTGGCCAATTCTGACGCGATTCATGGACTATTACTCATCATTTAGGGGTCCCGAAGCGATTCCATTGTGGTTGAACCCTAAGGTCCGTTTACGTGTCGGTCATCAACACTCACAGTTTTGTTCGATTCTGGCCCGTTTCTTGGACTATTACTCTGTTTTTGTGTCCAAGCGTGATTTCCACGATTTACAAACCCCGTGGTGCGTTTACGTGTCGGTCAATGACACTCACAAATTTGGCCAATTTCTGGTCCGTTTTGTGTACTATTACACACCGTTTTGGCGTCCCAGAGCGATTTCCACGATATAAAATCCCCGAGGTGCGTTTGCGTCTCTGTCGCCAACACTCACAGTTTTGGCCAATTCTGACGCGATTCGTGGACAATTACTCATCATTTAGGGGTCCCGAAGCGATTCCATAGTGGTTGAACTCTAAGGTCCGTTTACGTGTCGGTCATCAACACTCACAGTTTTGGCCGATTCTGGCCCGTTTCATGGACTATTACTCACCATTTTGGGGCCACGAAGTGATTTCCACGTTTGTTTGACCCCATGGTGCGCTTACGTGTCGATCATCAACAAGCGCACTTTGGGCCGATTTTGGCCCATTTCTTGCATTATTACTTAGTTTTGGGGTCCCGGAGTGATTTCCACGATTGACGAACTCCGGGGTGCATTTACGTGTCGGTCATAAACACTCACAATTTTGGCCAATTCTCGTCCGTTTCGTGCACTATTACTCACCGTTTGGGCGTCCCAGAGCGATTTCCACGTTTGACAATCCCCGTAGTGCGTTTGCATGTCTGTCGTCAACACTCACAGTTTTGGCCAATTCTGACGCGATTCGTGGGCTATTACTCACCATTTAGGGGTCCC
>NW_021197013.1:0-1416 GCF_002162155.2 Triticum dicoccoides
ACAGATACTATCACCACAATGACAAGTAAGGGGACAACAATGTAGATGGCCAGTTTGCTCTTCCTTTTAGCAGCAAGCTGACATGAATTGTCGCCGATACAAAGGTTTGGATTGTTGCCATGTCTAATAAATTAATTACCAAGTTAATTCATGAAAATACCTTATGAAAAATTTGAAGTGTGTATGTGTACCTTATATTCAGGGAGCCATCTTGAATTCTTTTGAGAAGTCCAGAGGGGATCGATCCATTGAGCTGGTTGTTAGACAAATCTCTGAACCACGTGGTAGTATATTAGACATGATTGTAACTACCACCGGGTGATAATTAAATAATTCGATCAAAATCTTATTAATTATTACGTATGTCATGTGTGTAGTGTTTGAGCTGTAATTAAATCTGCGTGCATACGGACCAAAGATGACATTAGCTAAGTAGTGCTAACTTGTGGCCCAACTTACATATCTGTCAAGGACTGTAATTGTGAAAGGGAATCTGGAATTGAGCCTGTCAAGTTGTTGTTTGACAAATTCCTGCAAGATATGGCAACAAAGCCTTTAATCTGTGAGACTTTTTGCTGCTGAAACCTAGGAAAATATTAAACCAAATAAATCTAGAACTCTGGGTGTAGTACAAGTATTCGAGAGCCTTGAGATTTGCAAACGAAGACGATATATCACCATTCAAGCCACTGGATGACAGATTTCTACAAACAAAAACACATATACAAAGGATCAGTTCCGCTATCCGTAGCAAAATAAGGAACCTTTTGGCCTAACAACTATTTTGCAGTTCTAGATTTGGTCCTGAAACTTCGTAACAACACATCTTGGACTCTAAAATTTTCAAACTAGACAATTTTAGTCTCAGGCCTCAGCTAAAGTGGTAAAAGTAACACGTTGGTGGTTCTGCACAGGAAAGCAGCCCATCACACAACATAGGACAAAATAAAAACATGAATATTGTAGAAAAGTTACTTAAAATGTGGGAATAATGAAATTGAAATTCGTAAAAACATAGGGGTTTCCAAGGCAGGCGTAGGAGTACCAGTTAAATATAACCCTTCATTCAAAAGGGTACTCTTACCTGATTTACTTGAGCAAGCAGTTGCATATTATTTCTAAGAAATTACTACCTCTGTTACAAAATATAAGACGTTTTGGTAGGCTAATTTAGTCTACCAAAACGTCTTATATCTTGAAACAGAAGTAGTATTACTCCCTCTGTTCCTACTAGTTAGTTGCACATGCTTTGCACGTCAATGTTTGAACACGCACAAAAATAATGAATAACTCAGATGGGATGCCTCACACAATATGTTCCATTTTTCAATAAATATTGCAAAAATAAAAGGGTTCGTGAATGTTATAAATAGAGCATAAGATAAGAGTGAGTAATATCATAGAAAAATTAGTCAC
>NW_021197014.1:0-1416 GCF_002162155.2 Triticum dicoccoides
ACAGATACTATCACCACAATGACAAGTAAGGGGACAACAATGTAGATGGCCAGTTTGCTCTTCCTTTTAGCAGCAAGCTGACATGAATTGTCGCCGATACAAAGGTTTGGATTGTTGCCATGTCTAATAAATTAATTACCAAGTTAATTCATGAAAATACCTTATGAAAAATTTGAAGTGTGTATGTGTACCTTATATTCAGGGAGCCATCTTGAATTCTTTTGAGAAGTCCAGAGGGGATCGATCCATTGAGCTGGTTGTTAGACAAATCTCTGAACCACGTGGTAGTATATTAGACATGATTGTAACTACCACCGGGTGATAATTAAATAATTCGATCAAAATCTTATTAATTATTACGTATGTCATGTGTGTAGTGTTTGAGCTGTAATTAAATCTGCGTGCATACGGACCAAAGATGACATTAGCTAAGTAGTGCTAACTTGTGGCCCAACTTACATATCTGTCAAGGACTGTAATTGTGAAAGGGAATCTGGAATTGAGCCTGTCAAGTTGTTGTTTGACAAATTCCTGCAAGATATGGCAACAAAGCCTTTAATCTGTGAGACTTTTTGCTGCTGAAACCTAGGAAAATATTAAACCAAATAAATCTAGAACTCTGGGTGTAGTACAAGTATTCGAGAGCCTTGAGATTTGCAAACGAAGACGATATATCACCATTCAAGCCACTGGATGACAGATTTCTACAAACAAAAACACATATACAAAGGATCAGTTCCGCTATCCGTAGCAAAATAAGGAACCTTTTGGCCTAACAACTATTTTGCAGTTCTAGATTTGGTCCTGAAACTTCGTAACAACACATCTTGGACTCTAAAATTTTCAAACTAGACAATTTTAGTCTCAGGCCTCAGCTAAAGTGGTAAAAGTAACACGTTGGTGGTTCTGCACAGGAAAGCAGCCAATCACACAACATAGGACAAAATAAAAACATGAATATTGTAGAAAAGTTACTTAAAATGTGGGAATAATGAAACTGAAATTCGTAAAAACATAGGGGTTTCCAAGGCAGGCGTAGGAGTACCAGTTAAATATAACCCTTCATTCAAAAGGGTACTCTTACCTGATTTACTTGAGCAAGCAGTTGCATATTATTTCTAAGAAATTACTACCTCTGTTACAAAATATAAGACGTTTTGGTAGGCTAATTTAGTCTACCAAAACGTCTTATATCTTGAAACAGAAGTAGTATTACTCCCTCTGTTCCTACTAGTTAGTTGCACATGCTTTGCACGTCAATGTTTGAACACGCACAAAAATAATGAATAACTCAGATGGGATGCCTCACACAATATGTTCCATTTTTCAATAAATATTGCAAAAATAAAAGGGTTCGTGAATGTTATAAATAGAGCATAAGATAAGAGTGAGTAATATCATAGAAAAATTAGTCAC
>NW_021197015.1:0-1475 GCF_002162155.2 Triticum dicoccoides
CCCCCTCTTCCTCCATATATACAGCCCTTAGGGCATCGTTTAGACTTTGGATTTTGTTTAGATTAAAAGTTCGCCATAGCTGCAACTTCGCGTACTTCGTTTGTGTTCAACGACCAGACAAAGGCGTCACAGAACCCCACCTTGATCAATAAAGCTTTCATCTTATATTCGCAATATCCAGATTGCAATCTTAGTTTCTTGCTTGTTCTTCGTTTGCTCGCAGGAAACAGACCCTCGTGGTCAGGTTGATCGTGCTCCGGCGTGGTCAATAACCTCTCGGAGTTGGTTTAGCGATTGCTAAGGCGCGACGTCCTCGCACGTTCGTAGTCGGATCGTCAAAGTCGACTTCCACCAAAGCGAAATCCACCATCTCATCGAAAGACGGGACACCTTTGCCTCTATCATACGCTCCCCTGGCAATCGCTTTACTCAATATTCGGAGTTACTGACACCGCTGGTGATAGAGGCGGGGGTGTCCCGATCTTTCGATGAGATGATAACTATCGATTTGGTGAAGATGACTTTGACGATCCGACTACAAACGTGCACGACGTTGCGCCTTAGCAATCGCTAAACCAACTCCAAAAGGTTATTGACCACGCTGGAGCACAATCAACCTGACCACGAAGGTCTATTCCTGCAAGCAATCGAAGAACAAGCAAGAATATGATAAAAGCAATCTGAATATTGCGAGTATATATGAAGTATTGATAAAGGTGGGGATCCGTAAGCGGTCTTGGTCTGGTCGTTGGACACAAACGAAGTACACGAAGTTGCAATGGCTAACTTTTAACTAAACAAATCCCAAGGAAAAGCCTAGGACCAGCACAGTACCGTCGTTGAGCGTTTATTCAACATTGCATCTTTGAATTGATTATTGCTAATCTTTTGCTACCATATATAGCCAACCCAGCTCCACATATTTCTACACCGTGTATACGTACGTTCCCCTGGCAATCGTTTTACACAATCTTCGGAGTTATTTGACACCGCTGGTTGCCTGTCACCACCTGCCACATGGTAAGAACTTGTAAGATATTGATATTTGCTTTACTGTGAGCACTTTACAACCACATCCTAGTAGTTCATAGGAACACTATTCTCGAATTTTGGTTCTTATTTCTACTAATCATGACAGGTTCCAGAGATAGAAGTTCTTGGATGACGGACACATCTTCACCATCACGAGAGTTGGGACAACACACACAAGCATATGGTCAGGTTATCTCTTTACCATCATTTGAGGGTAGATTTAATCCTGCTATTTATCTAGCTTGGGAGCTTGAAGTAGAACAAGTTTTTAGTCACCATGATTTTTCTGAACTTGAGAGAGTACGAGCTACCATTAGAGCATTTACTGGTTTTGCTTCTGTTTGGTGGAGTGTACATTGTAAGAAAAACATTGATAACCAACCCACAACTTGGAAAGTTTTGAAAGCTGTAATGAGACAACAATTTTTCCTCCTTACTATCGT
>NW_021197016.1:0-1044 GCF_002162155.2 Triticum dicoccoides
AAATCAACTTTGGAGAATATTGTAGAGCCACTCAATTCATCAAGCATATCATCTAGCCTAGGAATAGGATGACGATAACGAATAGTAATATTATTAATGCCTCTACAATCAACACACATACGTGATGTACCATCCTTTTTCGGCACTAGAATAATAGGAACAGCACAAGGAGTAAGGGATTCGCGTATATAACCTTTGTCGAGAAGCTCTTGTACTTGACGCATAATCTCCTTCGTCTCCTCTGGATTGGTACGGTATGGTGCACGGTTTGGCAGTGAAGCACCGGGAATTAAGTCAATCTGATGCTCAATCCCTCGAATAGGCGGTAATCCCGGTGGCACGTCTTGTGGAAAAACGTCAGCGAACTCCTGCAAAATGTTAGTGACAGCAGGAGGCAAAGAGGAAGGCACGTCCTCGAATGAAAATAATGCCTCTTTGCACACAAAAGCATAGCAAACAAATTTGCTGAAATCTAGCTCATCAATATTAGATTTGGTGGCAAATAAACATGCACTTTTCAATTTAATTTCAGAAGCAACACTAGATGGTTTATTATTAGGCTTCATTTGTTGCTCAAATTCTTTTGCCACAATCTGATTTTCACTCTTATTCTTATCCTATTGTGCTTTATTAGCTCTATTAATATCATCTTTCAAAATGGAATCAGGAGTCATAGGAAGCAAAGTAATATTTTTATCCTTATGATCAAGAGTATAGTGATTGTTTCTACCATGGTGTACAGAATTTTTATCAAATTGCCATGGTCTACCAAGTAATAAGGAACATGCTTGCATAGGTACCACATCACAATCAACATAATCAGCATATGTAGAGATACTAAAATGCACACGAACAGTACGTGTTACCTTAACCTTGCCGCTGTTGTTGAACCATTGGATGTAGTAAGGATGTGGATGTGGTCTTGTGGTGAGAGAAAGCTTCTCCACCATCTCCATGCTAGCCAAGTTGTTGCAGCTCCCTCCGTCTATGATGACGCGCACAGAACGTTCCTTCACAACTCCCTTGGTATGGAACAAATTGTGC
>NW_021197017.1:0-917 GCF_002162155.2 Triticum dicoccoides
GAATTTGAAGGTGATTCCAATTGGGTTGGAAAGTGCACGAAATCTAGTTTCCAACAAAAAAAGAATCACCCAATTCGGAGTCCGTATGAAAAACTTGTGTGCGTTTTGAGTCAGGTATGTCTGTGCAGTCCGAATCTGAATCCAGAACGTGAGAGACTTGGACTCTATCTTCTTTTGGGCCAAAAGTGACGTGAGAGAACTTTTTGGACAGCAAATAAACATCTCTTTCTTCCTTATCTTCATATGTGGATTGTACAAATGTCCCATACACCTGCAATTAGACAAAACACAAAAGTGTGTGAAGTATTTTTGTTCTGGATAACATAAATAGATTATTGAATAGTTTGCACTAGAAATCACCTGACAAATATGCATATATGCAATATTTTTGGTCATATTCAAGGTAGTCATGTCCTCATCATCCTCCCCTTCTTGAAAATAAAGTCGTCCTCGGCGTTGCTTAATCTGAAAAGTGGCTAACAAAAGAGACAAGGTGTACATGTTGTATATGTATATGTCATCCATTTTTACTTCCCTTGATTTTTGCATATATGACACATGAATAGATGAGTAACTTTCATAGATCATAAAATATAAAGCCAAAATATTATCATAAGTAGAAGGCATGAAAATATTGCAACTCAGTTTGCACATATAAGTGAAGCTCTTATTCATATCAAAAGATTGACAATATTCATCATTAAACCATCCCAACATTGGTGAATAAACCTTACTTGCATCAAATTTACATGCTACAACATGCTTAAATAAGCAAACATGCAGTAAGTCATTGGACACAGAATCATCACCAAGATTAGAGGTCATATCAAAATGATTAAACATTGGTTCTTTTGCATCAATAGTTAATTCAATGGGTGCACTCAAAATTGTTGGTATTTCAGTTGTTTGATCACATG
>NW_021197018.1:0-827 GCF_002162155.2 Triticum dicoccoides
TTTGACTCTCTTTTCAAAGTCCTTTTCATCTTTCCCTCGCGGTACTTGTTCGCTATCGGTCTCTCGCCTGTATTTAGCCTTGGACGGAGTCTACCGCCCGATTTGGGCTGCATTCCCAAACAACCCGACTCGTTGACGGCGCCTCGTGGGGCGACAGGGTCCGGGCCGGACGGGGCTCTCACCCTCCCAGGCGCCCCTTTCCAGGGGACTTGGGCCCGGTCCGTCGCTGAGGACGCCTCTCCAGACTACAATTCGGACGACACAGCCGCCCGATTCTCAAGCTGGGCTGCTCCCGGTTCGCTCGCCGTTACTAGGGGAATCCTTGTAAGTTTCTTCTCCTCCGCTTATTTATATGCTTAAACTCAGCGGGTAGTCCCGCCTGACCTGGGGTCGCGGTCGAAGCGACGTGCGCTTCGTTTGTTGGGTCGTTCAAAGGCCATAATGCCAGCTGCGCGCCGGATGCACTGCATTGATAAAGCGAGGACGCCCACCATGCGCTGTGTCCGGCGCGGTACGCCGGCAGCCCAATCTTCGGTCCATCGTCCCTTGAGAGACGAGGGACCAGATGCCGCATCCCGATTCCCGTTGAGGGTGGTTGGGAGCGTGTTTTGGCGTGACGCCCAGGCAGGCGTGCCCTCGGCCGAGTGGCCTCGGGCGCAACTTGCGTTCAAAGACTCGATGGTTCGCGGGATTCAGCAATTCACACCAGGTATCGCATTTCGCTACGTTCTTCATCGATGCGAGAGCCGAGATATCCGTTGCCGAGAGTCGTGTGGATTAAATAGCTTTGCAACACGAGGGACGGCTAGCAAGCTAGCCATGCCCCC
>NW_021197019.1:0-1324 GCF_002162155.2 Triticum dicoccoides
TATCCAGAACAAAAATACTTCACACACTTTTGTGTTTTGTCTAATTGCAGGTGTATGGGACATTTGTACAATCCACATATGAAGATAAGGAAGAAAGAGATGTTTATTTGCTGTCCAAAAAGTTCTCTCACGTCACTTTTGGCCCAAGAGAAGATAGAGTCCAAGTCTCTCACGTTCTGGATTCAGATTCGGACTGCACAGACATACCTGACTCAAAACGCACACAAGTTTTTCATACGGACTCCGAATTGGGTGATTCTTTTTTTGTTGGAAACTAGATTTCGTGCACTTTCCAACCCAATTGGAATCACCTTCAAATTCGTCCGGAGCGTTGAGTTGTGGACGAAACAATCTGATGCTGCAGCAGAATCCGAGTCAAACTACAAGTCCAAAGGTGTTACATCACCTCCACTTGGGCCCATTGGCCTTGTACGACCTAGATTTAGTTTTAGGCTGCCTCGGGACGTCCTCCCACCTCCTTGGCCGCCACCCCTTGCTCCTATATAAGTAGATCCATCTAGTAGCTTTTCCTGGGGATTTGTTTAGTTAAAAGTTAGCCATTGCAACTTTGTGTATTTCGTTTGTGTCCAACGACCAGACCAAGACCGCTTACGGATCCCCACCTTTATCAATACTTCATACATATTCGCAATATTCAGATTGCCTTTATCATATTCTTGCTCGTTTTTCGATTGCTTGCAGGAATAGACCTTCGTGGTCAGGTTGATCGTGCTCCGGCGTGGTCAATAACCTCAGGAGATTGGTTTAGCGATTGCTAAGGCGCAACGTCGTGCACGTTTGTAGTCGGATCGTCAAAGTCGTCTCCACCAAATCGATAGTTATCATCTCATCGAAAGATCGGGACACCCTCGCCTCTATCACCATATTATCAACGTGAATTGCTTCAAAAATTGCAGCGTTTAAGACAAGGGAAAAATTCTGTAGAAGAATATTATCAGGAATTACAAACTGGCATGATTAGATGTGGTATTGTTGAGGAGAATGAAGCTATGCTTGCACGTTTTCTGGGTGGATTAAATAGAGAGATTCAGACCATTCTAGACTATAAGGAGTATACTAATATCACTCGTTTATTCCATCTTGCTTGTAAAGCTGAACGTGAAGTGCAGGATCGACAAGCATTGGGGCGAACTAACTTTTCTGCAGGCCGACCTTCATCATGGACACCACGTGCATCTTCTACTTCAACTGCACCAGCACCTCCATCCGGTGCCACCTCCAGCCGTGATACAAGAAAACAGGCACAACCACCATTATCTTCCAAGAGCGCACCTGCGGGTCCTGCACAGCGTTCTTCTTCTTC
>NW_021197020.1:0-1144 GCF_002162155.2 Triticum dicoccoides
TTTTATCTCTGTCCAATATTTTCAGAGAGCAACATGAGCATTTTCTTGGATCCTTTTGGAGAAATTTTTATTTGGGTCATTTTCAAAATGGTTCTGAGGGTTTCACAGATCCCCATTTCAAGTTTCTGATGAAAGAGTAAACATGATGCAACACTCTAATGCATGACTAGCTAGGGTGTGACAACTCACCCCCACTCAAAAGAATCTCGTCCCGAGATTTGGGTTCCTCCGGGAAGAAGGCGGGATACTCGAGTCGAAGACGATCCTCCCTTTCCCAAGTTGCTTCATCCTCGGAATGGTGCGACCATTGAACCTTGAGAAACTTGATATTATGACGTCGCGTGGTACGTTCGGCTTGATCGAGGATACGAATGGGGTACTCTCGATATGTAAGATCATCTTGGAGATCAAGCGTTTCGTGGTCCACTTCATGGATAGGATCCGAGAAGCAACGCCTGAGTTGAGAAACGTGGAAGAAATCGTGAACTCTGGAGAGGTGCGGAGGTAGTTCCAACTGGTAGGCAACTTCTCCTCGTTTGGCAAGAATGCGAAAAGGTCCAATGTAACGAGGAGCCAATTTGCCTTTGATACCGAAACGATGGGTTCCCTTCAGAGGGGTGACCCGAAGATAAGCCTTCTCGTCAACCTCGAAGGTCATAGCCTTATGTTTTCGGTCATAATGACTCTTTTGACGGGATTGGGCTGTTTTCAACTTTTCACGAACGATACGAACTTGTTCTTCTGCTTCCTGAATCATGTCCGGGCCAAAGAATTTTCTTTCCCCGGTCTCTGACCAGTTAAGGGGTGTTCGACATCGTCGTCCATAGAGAACTTCAAAAGGGGCTTTACCCAAGCTAGATTGATAGCTGTTGTTGTAAGCGAATTCGGCAAATGGAAGGCACTTCTCCCAGTCCATTCCGAATGAGATAACAGAGGCTCGAAGCATGTCTTCTAGAATTTGGTTGACGCGTTCCACTTGACCACTCGACTGAGGGTGGAAAGCGGTGCTAAAGGAGAGACGGGTTCCCATAGCATTTTGGAAACTTTCCCAAAATCGAGAGGTGAAAAGACTTCCTCGATCCGAGTTAATTTCCAAAGGGACACCATGAAGGGATACTATTCGGGAGATGTATAAGTCTGCCAG
>NW_021197021.1:0-1210 GCF_002162155.2 Triticum dicoccoides
TTATCCATGCTAGAATTGTATTGATAGGAAACTCAGATACATGTGTGGATACATAGACAACACCATGTCCCTAGTAAGCCTCTAGTTGACTAGCTCGTTAATCAATAGATGGTTATGGTTTCCTGACCATGGACATTGGATGTCGTTGATAACGGGATCACATCATTAGGAGAATGATGTGATGGACAAGACCCAATCCTAAGCCTAGCACAAGATCATGTAGTTCGTATGCTAAAGCTTTTCTAATGTCAAGTATCATTTCCTTAGACCATGAGATTGTGAAACTCCCGGATACCGTAGGAGTGCTTTGGGTGTGCCAAACGTCACAACGTAACTGGGTGGCTATAAAGGTACACTACGGGTATCTCTGAAAGTGTCTGTTGGGTTGGCACGAATCGAGATTGGGATTTTGTCACTCCGTGTAAACGGAGAGGTATCTCTGGGCCCACTCGGTAGGACATCATCATAATGTGCACAATGTGACCAAGGGGTTGATCACGGGATGATGTGTTACGGAACGAGTAAATAGACTTTCCGGTAACGAGATTGAACAAGGTATCGGTATACCGACGATCGAATCTCGGGCAAGTACCATACCGCTAGACAAAGGGAATTGTATACGGGATCGATTGAGTCCTTGACATCGTGGTTCATCCGATGAGATCATCGTGGAACATGTGGGAGCCAACATGGGTATCCAGATCCCGCTGTTGGTTATTAACCGGAGAACATCTCGGTCATGACTACATGTCTCCCGAACCCGTAGGGTCTACACACTTAAGGTTCGATGACGCTAGGGTTATAAAGGAAGCTTGTATGTGGTTACCGAATGTTGTTTGGAGTCCCGGATGAGATCCCGGACGTCACGAGGAGTTCCGGAATGGTCCGGAGGTAAAGATTTATATATAGGAAGTCCTGTTTCGGCCATCGGGACAAGTTTCGGGGTCATTGGTATTGTACCGGGACCACCGGAAGGGTCCCGGGGGCCCACCGGGTGGGGCCACCTGCCCCGGGGGGCCACATGGGCTGTAGGGGGTGCGCCTTGGCCTACATGGGCCAAGGGCACCAGCCCCTAGAGGCCCATGCGCCAAGATATAGGAAAAAGGGGAGAGTCCTAAAAGGGGAAGGCACCTCCGAGGTGCCTTGGGGAGGATGGACTCCTCCCCCCCTCTTAGCCGCACCCCTTCCTTGGAGGAAGGGGCAAGGCTGC
>NW_021197022.1:0-1427 GCF_002162155.2 Triticum dicoccoides
GTGGGGATGAGGCGGCGAGGTCAGGCCCCCATGCCCCGATCTGATCTGGATCGGGGGGAGGCAGAGGAGGGGGCGAGTGGGAGTAGTGGGGGGGTGGCGCTAGGTCACGGGGAGGGGAGGAGGCCTAGTAGGCCAGGGGTGCGGGAGTGGGTCGGCTGGGCCGACTGGCTTCTTCGGCCAACTGGGCTAAGGCCCAGTCGGGGGGGTGTCTTTTATTTCTTTTTTTCTTTCCTACAGTTTTTATTTTATTTTTGCTCTGGTTTGTTAATTGCTTAACCACCAAATGACTTTTGTAAATCATGTAGCTTGTCACATGAACATCATTGCATTATATAGCAACAATGCCACAAAAAGCTGAAGGTCTTCCGAAAAGGTTTAATTATTTTTAGAAAGTGAAAAGGCAAAGTGATGTGCTGTTGGTCCACTGTTTTAATTCCTAGGGGCATTTCTGGAGCTTCTAAAGTGTTGGTTTTATTTTTATAACAGCTTTGGTAATTTTTGCAATATTGTGAACATTTTAGTTTTTAGCGTTTCAAAACTTTTGTTGTTTGTTTTTATTTTAAATTTTAATTTCGATCGGTTTCGAACTAAAACGATATTAGCACAGAAACCGGGGTGACGTGGCTTCGCTAACGTGGGATTACTGTAGCTTGATTATCCGGGCATCACAATTCTCCTCCACTACAAGAAATCTCGTCCCGAGATTTAAGAGGGGGACTAAGGGGAAAATTTTGGTTACGAAATTCTAACGGGTCTTCTCGTCTTTGGTTGCTCTTCTCGAAGAGGTCGATCCGTTACGTTGACGTCTTTATTTCTGTGCTTCAGGTCATCATGGTGAAGTCGTCCTTTTCTTCGGGAACTCCAATGTACTTAAGAATAGGTAAGGGGCAGCTCGGCTACGACAGAATGCTTATGAGGGAGACAATCTGGGGTTAACCCATGAATGAGCATAAGTGTATCTCCCGAGTTGAACCAATAAAATATGTCGAGAGTAAGGTATGAAGGTACAATAAGAGGTTCCAAGCGAATATATAGTTGCTCGAAGTCTGAACCGGAGTGAGAAAGGGGTTCAGAGCAACGAGAGTAAGTATTGCGTCTGATACCAGAATAGATGATCTCATCGGTAGGTGGCTCATGAATTTCATACGAGTCCGCGCGCGAGGAATAACTTTGGAAACATGAGGGTGTACAGGAGAGTCAGTTGGTATCAGAGCCAGGTTTCGATCCTGGGACCTGTGGGTTATGGGCCCACCATGTGGGTTAAAAGTAGGAAGGGCGGAGACGTCTTGCGCGATCATGCAAGCAAGGCATGTCAGAGGGTAGCCTGTCGATTAAGTCGGCAACAACGTCGATACCAAGGGCGAGGGACGAAGAGAACCATTTTCCTGCTCGTTGAACGAGGCGGACCAATAGGCAAAGTTCCCGTC
>NW_021197023.1:0-1393 GCF_002162155.2 Triticum dicoccoides
ATGGTTTAGTTGATTTGGATCACGTGATCACTTAGAGGATTAGAGGGATGTCTATCTAAGTGGGAGTTCTTTAATAATATGATTAATTGAACTTAAAATTTATCATGAACTTAGTCCCTGATAGTATCTTGCTTGTTTATGTTGATTGTAGATAGATGGCTCGTGCTGTTGTTCCGTTAAATTTTAATGCGTTTCTTGAGAAAGCAAAGTTGAAAGATGATGGTAGCAATTACACGGACTGGGTCCGTAACTTGAGGATTATCCTCATTGCTGCACAGAAGAATTACGTCCTGGAAGCACCGCTGGGTGCCAGGCCTGCTGCTGGAGCAACGCCAGATGTTATGAACGTCTGGCAGAGCAAAGCTGATGACTACTCGATAGTTCAGTGTGCCATGCTTTACGGCTTAGAATCGGGACTTCAACGACGTTTTGAACATCATGGAGCATATGAGATGTTCCAGGAGTTGAAGTTAATATTTCAAGCAAATGCCCGGATTGAGAGATATGAAGTCTCCAATAAGTTCTATAGCTGCAAGATGGAGGAGAACAGTTCTGTCAGTGAGCATATACTCAAAATGTCTGGGTATAATAATCACTTGATTCAATTGGGAGTTAATCTTCCGGACGATTGTGTCATTGACAGAATTCTCCAATCACTGCCACCAAGCTACAAGAGCTTCGTGATGAACTATAATATGCAAGGGATGAACAAGACTATTCCCGAGCTCTTCACAATGCTGAAAGCTGCGGAGGTAGAAATCAAGAAGGAGCATCAAGTGTTGATGGTTAACAAGACCACTAGTTTCAAGAAAAAGGGCAAAGGGAAGAAAAAGGGGAACTTCAAAAAGAACGGCAAGCAAGTTGCTGCTCAAGAGAAGAAACCCAAGTCTAGACCTAAGCCTGAAACTGAGTGCTTCTACTGCAAGCAGACTGGTCACTGGAAGCGGAACTGCCCCAAATATTTGGCGGATAAGAAGGATGGCAAGGTGAACAAAGGTATATGTGATATACATGTTATTGATGTGTACCTTACCAATGCTCGCAGTAGCACCTGGGTATTTGATACTGGTTCTGTTGCTAATATTTGCAACTCGAAACAGGGACTACAGAATAAGCGGGCACTGGCTAAGGACGAGGTAACGATGCGCGTGGGAAACGGTTCCAAAGTCGATGTGATCGCGGTCGGCACGCTACCTCTACATCTACCTTCGGGATTAATATTAGACCTAAATAATTGTTATTTGGTGCCAGCGTTGAGCATGAACATTATATCTGGATCTTGTTTAATGCGAGACGGTTATTCATTTAAATCAGAGAATAATGGTTGTTCTATTTATATGAGTAATATCTTTTATGGTCATGCACCCTTGAAGAGTGGTCTATTCTTACTAAA
>NW_021197024.1:0-1237 GCF_002162155.2 Triticum dicoccoides
GACACTTAAGTGCACCTAGGGGTTCAACAACCATGGCAATCGTATTGGGACCCGAAAACGGTGAGTAATAGTTTATGAAACGGGCCAGAATCGGCCAAAATTATGACTGTTCAGGACGAACACGTAAACGCACCCCGGGGATAGTTAATCGTGGAAATTGCTCTGGGACCCTAAAACGGACAGTAATAAACCATGAAAGAGCCCAGAAGAACAAAACTAGGATTGTTGATGAACGAGACGTAAACGCACCCCGGGGTTCGTCAATCGTGGAAATCGCCCTGGGACCCTAGAATCGGCCAAAATTGAGTGTTGACGACGGACACGTAAACGCACCACGAGGATCATCAATCGTGGAAATCGCTCTAGGACTCCAAAATGGTGAGTAATAGGTCATGAAAGAGCCTAAAATCGAAAATACTCGGATTATTGATGACGACACATAAACGCACCTCGGGGTTCGTCAATCGTGGAAATCGCTCCGGGACCCAATATAGTGAGCAATAGTCCATGAAACGGGCCAGAGTCGGCCAAAACTGCGAGTGTTGATGACCGACACATAAACGTACCCCGGTGTTCGTCAATCGTAGAAATCACTCTGGGGCCCCAAAATTGAGTAATATTCCAGGAAATGGGCCGAAATCGGCCAAAACTGTGATTGTAGATGACCGACACGTAAGCGCACTTCGGAGTTGGTCAATCGTGGAAATCGCTCCGGGACCCCAAAACGGCGAGTAATAGTCCATGAAACGGGCCAGCATCGACAAAAACAGCAAGTGTTGATGACCAACACATAAATGCACCCCGAGGTTCGTCAATCGTGGAAATCACTCTGGGAAAAACTGAGTAATACTCGAGGAAGTGGGTCAGAATCGGCCAAAACTGATATTGTTGATGACCGACACGTAAGCGCACCTTGGGGTTCAACAATCATGGAAATCACTTTGGGACCCTAAAACAGTGAGTTATAGTCCACGAAACGGGTCAGAATCGACAAAAACAACGAGTGTTGATGACCAACACGTAAACGCACCTCGGGGTTAGTCAATCATGGAAATCACTATGGGACCCTAAAACGGTGACTAATAGTCCAAGAAACGGGCCAGAATCGGCCCAAACTGCGAGTCTTGACGACCAACATGTAAGCACACCTTGGGGTTCGACAACCATGGAAATCGCTTTGGGACCCAAAAACTGTGAGTAATAGTCCATGAAAGAGCCCACAATCGGACAAACCTTG
>NW_021197025.1:0-1190 GCF_002162155.2 Triticum dicoccoides
TGGTAGCTTGCTACTGCTCCGGAACACTTAGGCTGGCCGGCATGTGTCCTTCTTCGTTCCTGTGTCTGTCCCTTCGGGGAAATGTCACGCGATGAATACCGGAGTCCTGTTAGCCCGCTACAGCCCGGTTCACCGGAGTCCTGCTAGCCCAGTGCTACAGCCTGGATTCACTCGCTGATGACCGACACGTTCGATGTTGGGTCATGGATGCCTGTCCCTGTAAGTCTGTGCCGCTTTGGGTTTACGACTAGCCATGTCAGCCCGGGCTCCTTATCATATGGATGCTAGCGACACTGTCATATACGTGTGCCAAAAGGCGCAAACGGTCCCGGGCAAAGGTAAGGCGACACCCGTGGGAATACCGTGCGTGAGGCCGCAAAGTGATATGAGGTGTTACATGCTAGATCGATGTGGCATCGAGTCGGGGTCCTGACAGCGTTGGTATCAGAGCTTGACTGCCTGTAGGATTACCAAGCCAAATTGGTCGAAGTTGAGTCTAGAAATTCTTTAGTTATATAAGGGAATTGATTGTGGGATGGAACGTAAGGCTCTTTTTACTTCTTATACCTTATGCCCTTCTGATCTGAGTCATCTTATCTTTCCTACGGGGATTAAGGAACTAGGCTGTCTCTTCTTTCTATCAGGATCACGTGTTACTAATCTGCAGACTTGTAGGATTGATGGTTCTAAGCTTGAGTTCAGTTTCTACTTCCGTATGTTAATTGTTGATCTCGAAACCTTGATATTGTGCTTCTGAGTGGCTATGCCACCATTTTGTAGCATGTCTCCAATCCTTTGAGCATTTACAGCCGTTATGCTGTCCGAGTCATCTCAGGTCTCTAAACAGTCTGATGCACTTGCAAATTCCTTCCTCCCGTTTCAATGTTCCTTTGGGCCAGATTAACCACACTAATTAGTGAGTTGAGGTACTCCGTTACCTTGACATATATGTTGGAGATATTATTATGACCCTAGGTGTCTTAGGGGATCATCTAGTAATTTAGCCATGATTTGTGTTTCCAGTGTGATGATTCTGGCTTTTATTCTCGAAAGCATCCCGTGATGCCACTTAGTAGTAGGTATTCTACTCCTGGGTTCTGAACCCGAGATTCACTCTACCTACTTCATGTTGATAGTAATTGCTAGTGCCTTTAGTATATTAGTAACCTTTGCGATAGTCCTCGAGGTCC
>NW_021197026.1:0-883 GCF_002162155.2 Triticum dicoccoides
GGGTATATCCCCGACATTAGCCCCCAGTTTAATTTGGATTCATCCATGTTAAACTGATCTGCAACAAGAACAAATTTGTCGGGTTGTGCTCCGGTTTAAATATACTTGTAAGCCGGCACTTGATCATCCTTAAATCCTTGTCATTTCTTCCTTCCAAGTTAATAACCATCTTCATAATCAATTTGCTTGCAGAAGATATTTGTAAATAAAGAATCCATTTGAATCGGCCTTCAATGCTTTGACTTGACAAAAATATTAGTCTCTGAAATATTCAACTGATATCCAGCCGGCTTGAAGATGTAAAACTTGCCGGTTTATGATTACCACCATTGTCTGGTTATAAAAACTGATAATTCCGGGTCATGATTGTTGCCAACACCGGTTCATGATTGTTGCTAATGCCGGTTCATGATTATTGATGACGTCGGGTTACAGACACAGGGTCATAATGATCGGTGACGCCGGGTTAATCCAGTTTGCTCAAAACAGAGAATTTGAAAATAGTTCTCCGATAATAATATAATACATGTAGCCCCCAAGTCTTGAGCAGAACAAAGTGATGGCTTAAGACTTGCTTCAATATAAATACTGCCACTTAAGAAGAAATCCATGTTGTTCATCCCAGTGACTAGTAAAAACTGAATACTCCATACTATGTAGCCCCCAAGTGCCGGGTTATCATGCTTACAGCAACCTGGGACTTGCAATTGTCTTATACTCATAAAAACTTCAACCAGTGTAGCCCCCAAGAGCCGGGTCATTATGCAATAATGAGCAGGGACTTTGTAGGTATAATCATGTAGATTTGAGCAATGATGTGTAGCCCCCAAGGGCCGGCTCAGTAAGATAATATTGAGCTGGGACTTTAATATATACTTCAATG
>NW_021197027.1:0-704 GCF_002162155.2 Triticum dicoccoides
TGTTGTGGCATGTCCGAAGAGGCGGCACGCGTCTCCGGGTTGTGGCCCCCCCTCACGGACGGCAATGAAACGGTAGTAGACGTTCTGCGGTAACGATGCAGCGTGAATATTATTAAATACTTGGAGCGCGATAAAATCATGAGTTTTTTACACAACGTGGGCACATGTGCTATAGGACTGATGGTAATTTTTCATAATTTTTTGTGATGGAGAAGTATCTGAACACTTCCCTCTACGCGGATTGCTCTTCGCACGTCTACGACTGTGGCCGGCGGCCTCCGGGGGCTAGCATACCGTCAAATCTTGCGTAGGCGGCCTCTCACAAATCTAGAAGTGTTGAGGCGGTTGCAAACGCCCAGCACGCGTCTCCGGGGTGTGCCCCCCCCTCACGGACGCCGCCGCCGCCGGCACCTGGAGGGGGGAAACGGATGCGTCGGGTCTACACGGAGTGGATGTAGCTGTGGGTTTGGCCCGGATGTTGCTCCAAAGTGTTCCTCTGGGCCGACCTAACACAACCGGGTGGAGAGGTCCATTGGTCAAAGCCCGTCCGTGCAAAGTCAAAGGGCTAGATCCCGTGGTCAAACGCTACAGGGTTAGCCGGGACGGGGGCCCTGGGGGGTAGCAATGCCACCGGAGCGTCGTACCGGGCCCTCATACATGCGGGGTGGTGTTGTGGCATGTCCGAAGAGGCGGCACGCGTCTCC
>NW_021197028.1:0-1299 GCF_002162155.2 Triticum dicoccoides
TGAGTACTTGTGGGTCGGACACGGACTCCGAATGACAAAATTATGACCGTTTTAGTGAACATCTCTCCATTCGATGGCAGTCCTTGAAAGTACTTCATTTTCTCGTACGCTTTTTGCCTGATTGCCCCAAAATTTCTTGTCCTCTATAGAGGAGATATCGTTTCCACATATATATTGATTGATGCAGGAATGCCTTTTTTTTCTTGGCTTTCACGCGCGTGAGTTACAGCATGCCATCCGGTGAAAACAAGGAGAATAAGGCATATAGCCGCTGGAGTTTCTTCAATTTAGGGCCAAATGAGATTGCCCGGATCATAGTGCATCTGCAGAAAGGTACGTTTGTCCCTACCAGGGGGGCTAATGTCTATAAGCAACATAATCTCTCGAATTTCCTTCAAAAGGAAGTGCCAATGGGTTTAGAAACTTGTCTGAAAAACAGCGACGAATGATGTTCTTTGACTTTCAGGGCCAAAAAGTCCTGCTTAAGGCCGTATTTGAGGGCACTCCGGGCCTCCTGGCGCAACCGGGGAGCATTTTGTTGATTCACGCGCTCGCCGCGAGTAGTTTGAGTACTTGTGGGTCCGACACGGACTCCGAATGACAAAGTTATGACCGTTTTAGTGAACATCTCTCAATTCTATGGCAGTCCTTGAAAGTACTTCATTTTCTCGTGCGCTTTTTGCCTGATCGCCCCAAAATTTCTTGTCCTCTATAGAGGAGATATCGTTTCCACATATATATTGACCGATGCCAGGAATGCCCTTTTGTTCTTGGCTTTCACGCGCATGAGTTACAGCATGCCATCCGGTGAAAACAAGGAGAATAAGGCATATAGCCGCTGGATTTTCTTCAATTTCCGGCCAAATGAGATTGCCCGGATCATAGAGCATCTACAGTAAGGTACGTTTGTCCCTACCAGGGGGGCTAATGTCTATAAGCAATATAATCTCTCGAATTTCCTTCAAAAGGAAGTGCCAATGGGTTTAGAAACTTGTCTGAAAAACAGCGACTAATGATGTTCTTTGACTTTCAGGGCCAAAAAGTCCTACTTAAGGTCGTATTTGAGGGCACTCCGGGCCTCCTGGCGCAAGCGGGGAGTATTTTTTGGATTCGCGTGCTAGCCGCGAGCAGTTTGAGTACTTGTGGGTCGGACACGGACTCCGAATGACAAAATTATGACCGTTTTAGTGAACATCTCTCCATTCGATGGCAGTCCTTGAAAGTACTTCATTTTCTCGTACGCTTTTTGCCTGATTGCCCCAAAATTTCTTGTCCTCTATAGAGGAGATATCGTTTCCA
>NW_021197029.1:0-894 GCF_002162155.2 Triticum dicoccoides
CGTGGCCTCCTGCCACCGCGCCCGCGCCCACATCGCCGGCCCGCGAGGGCCCGGGGCCGG
Source organism: Triticum dicoccoides (assembly GCF_002162155.2). Lineage (NCBI taxonomy): Eukaryota > Viridiplantae > Streptophyta > Magnoliopsida > Poales > Poaceae > Triticum > Triticum dicoccoides. The sequence continues at coordinate 61 of NW_021197029.1, forward strand.
CCCTCCCCGCCGACCGCTCGGGCCAGAGGCGCCCGCGCGCCGCCGCCCTTCTTCTCCTCCTCCGGCCGCTGCCCCGCCGCCGTTCGTCGCCTCGCCGGGTCGCCGCGCCCGACTCCGCCGCTGGCCCCGCGCCTCCCCGGCCGGAGCAGCCGCCGCCGCCTCGCCGTCCCCGGCGGCGCGCCGCCCGCCTCCACGCCGGCGCCGCCCCGGCAACCTCGCCGCCGCCCTCCGGTTCCCTCATCGCCGGCCGCTGCCTCCTTCCCCGTCGTCGCTGGTGAACAGTACCGCCGCCGCCTCGGAGTCCGTGCCCGATCCAGATCTGGATCTGGGATTTTTCGGTTGACCTCTCTCCCCCGAAACCCTAATTTTCGTGCTATCTTCGACTGCTTGTATCTCCGCAACCGTAGATCCGTTTTGGACATATGATATATCAAAATCTTCGTCTCGACATGTACATCATTTCATTCCATTGCATCATTTGCATTTGAGGTCATCTTGATACCCAAAATGCTGTTAGAAGGAGGCTTCGTGAGTTAAATTGCAGAACCGTTAGTTCATCATGCACTTTTGTCATTTTTGCTATGTTTAATCCGTGCATGATATGCCTGTGCCCCTTTGGGATGTATTGTGAAGCATTTTGTCTTCTTTCCAGAGGTGCCACCCATGCATTTTTAGGATGTGTGTGTTGTCTTGTGCAAGCTTGCGAAGAGAGGTACCTGAGATTGCAGATTTCAGGGACTTAGTGATTTTCACTAAGTCTGGGATATTTTAGTTCATGATGCTATATGTCCAGCTTGTTTCCTAGTGATCCGTGCCTCTTTTGAGGATGATCAG
>NW_021197030.1:0-1094 GCF_002162155.2 Triticum dicoccoides
CATAGTTCATAAAATCTAAAGCCAAAAAATTAGCACAAGAAGTAGAAGGCATGAAAATATTGCAACTCAGTTTGCACATATAAGTGAAGCTCTTATTCATTTCAAAAGATTGACAATGTTCATCATTAAACCATCCCAACATTGGTGAATAAACCTTACTTGCATCAAATTTACATGCTACAACATGCTTAAATAAGCAAACATGCAATAAGTCATTCAACACAGAATCATCACCAAGATTAGAGGTCATATCAAAATGATTAAACATTGGTTCTTTTGCATCAATAGTTAATTCAATGGGTGCACTCAAAATTGTTGGTATTTCAGTTGTTTGATCACATGGCAAAGTCAAATTATCAACGTAGTCCTCCAAAATAGGTGGTGTGATCAAAGTAGTGGGTAGCTCATCAGATGGTGCATTCAAATTGACAAGGCATTCATCATTCTCATGTAGAGATGGAAGATCAGTACATTTGTCATTACCTCTTATGATCAACTCAGATGATGTAGCCACTCTCGGGGGCGATGTGTCACATGGTGGAGGTGATGTAGTCCTGACAACAACGGATGTGGTTGTCATAGTATGCCTAGTATTTGAAGGAACAATCATATCAACTCTTGGAATGTGCACCGTGCGCTTGTTCTCCTCGTGGCCAACACGTCGTTTTATTTCCTGTTTAGCTTTGCAAGCAAGATGAAACAAATGGTCCATAGGATAACACTCTTCATGAATTAGTATCTCTTGAATATCACGGTTTAATCCTCCCCAAAATCTATCCATAAAATCATCTTCACTTTCTTCTAAAGAGGAATGAAACAAGGTAGTTTGTAAATCATCATAATATTTTGTTACAGTTTCACTACCTTGTTTTAAGTGTTGCAACTTCTTAATCATGTCACGAGTATAATAAGCAGGGACGAAAGTATGTCGCATGGCAAGTTTCAAATCATCCCAAGTAGTAGGTATATAATCAGGGTGTAACCGACAATATTCACTCCACCAAACCAAAGCATAACCAGTGAAAGAACCAACCGCAACCTTAACCTTTTTATGTTCATCGAAATTATGGGAAGCAAATATATTTTTTATGTCG
>NW_021197031.1:0-1589 GCF_002162155.2 Triticum dicoccoides
ACTAGACCTAAATTCAAATAATCTACCGAACATATTTTACTAGCTCGTCAAGATCCCAATCACCTAACTAAATCCAACCAAAACCTCATAATCCACCGTATAAATTGCTCAAAAGATCACAATCGCCTAACTAAATCCAAATTGTTCCAAACTAAATTAAATATCTATTTATTCACCAATATAGTAATCACCATGCTCATCTACTAGACCTAAAATATCATAATCCACCAAAAAAATTGATTATCATCTTAAGCACAATCACCTAACTAAATCCAATTAAAATCTCATAATCCACCGTGTAATTCGGTTCAGTATCACAACTACCTAACTAAGTCCAAATTGTTCAAGATCACATAAACCATCAAATATCTTTAACAATCTCCTCCAGGTCACAATCAACTAAACTCATTGAAAAATCTCGTAATTCACTATGAAATTTGTTCAAGATCACAATTGCCTAACTAATTCCAAATTGCTCCATGTTTACTAAAAAAGACGCTACTTCCTTGAGATTGAGATTTTTTATACCTCTAATGGCTTCTTTATTTCCTAAGAGAAGTATATCCAGGATCTTCTTGCTCGTGTTGCTCTTACTGATCAGCACACAATCACCAAACTAAATCCAAATTGTACAAGATTAATTAATACATCGAACAACTTTGATTATATTCGCAAGATCACAATCAACTAACTAATCCATCAAAAATCTCATAATCCATCACAAAATTTGGTTCAAGATCACAATTGCCTAAACAAATCCAAAATTTTCAAGTTTATTAAAAGTTATTTATCCATCAATAAAATAACCAACATGCTCACCTACTAGACCTAAATTCAAATAATTTGTTGAACATATTTTACTAGCTCGTCAAGATCCCAATCATCTTAACTAAATCCAACCAAAACCTCATAATCCATCGTAAAAATTGCTCAAAAGATCACAATCACCTAACTAAATCCAAATTGTTCCAAACTAAATTAAATATCTATTTATTCACCAATATAGTAATCACCGTGCTCATCTACTAGACCTAAAATATCATAATCCACCAAAAAAATTGATTATCATCTTAAGCACAATCACCTAACTAAATCCAATTAAAATCTTATAATCCACCGTGTAATTCGGTTTAGTACCACAACTACCCTAAATCCAAATTGTTCAAGATCACATAAACCATCAAATATCTTTAACAATCTCCTCCAGATCACAATCAACTAAACTCATTGAAAAATCTCGTAATTCACTATGAAATTTGTTCAAGATCACAATCGCCTAACTAATTCCAAATTGCTCCATGTTTACTAAAAAAGACGCTAGTTCCTTGAGATTGAGATTTTTTATACCTCTAATGGCTTCTTTATTTCCTAAGAGAAGTATATCCAGGATCTTCTTGCTCGTGTTGCTCTTACTGATGAGCACACAATCACCAAACTAAATCCAAATTGTTCAAGATTAATTAATACATCGAACATCTTTGACTATATCCTCAAGATCACAATCAACTAATTAAACCATCAAAAATCTCATAATCCATCACAAAATTTGGTTCAAGATCACAATTGCCTAAACAAATTCAATTTTTTCC
>NW_021197032.1:0-2055 GCF_002162155.2 Triticum dicoccoides
TGGAGATCTTGTTTGGTTACATCTGCGTAAGGATAGATTTCCTGGTTTGCGCAAATCAAAGCTAATGCCAGTGTTGATGGTCCTTTTAAGGTGTTAGAGAAAATAGATGATAATGCATATAAACTTGAGCTGCCTGTAGATTTTGGGGTTAGTGCCACTTTTAACATTGCAGATTTGAAGCCTTATTTGGGAGGAGTAGGTGAGCTTTCATCGAGGACGACTTAATTTCAAGAAGGAGAGGATGATGAGGACATCAATACCATTGTTACACCCACATCCCCTGCTGCTATACATACTAGACCAATTACTAGATCTCGCGCAGGCCAATTAAATTACCAGGTACTTTTGTTTCTTAGTAATGATTCTAATGTTCACGAGAATATGATGCTGCCTAAATTGGATACATTTGTTTTGCTCACAAATGAAGGGCCTAGCTTGGAGAAGGATGAAAATTGGAGAAAGAACAAGCATGGAGATGATGGCATGGGCAAGGGGAACAAGAACAGAGTTACAAGTTATGACTTCAGGACGTTGAAGCCACCATAATGAGTGCATGAAGCCTTGGACGAAGTATACAAGATGCTATTTCATAATTTTCATGCACAGGCTATTCTAGGTGCCGCGTTACCTTATTGTTGGGCCAGGCCCGTGTATTTTCGAAATACTTGATTATAGGCTATTTTTAGAGTCCGTATGTGTGTGGAAGAAAGAGTCAGGGTTGGTTTCGGAACCCTCCCTCAAGGGCCACGAAATTCCCCCCTCTTCCTCCATATATACATCCCTTAGGGCGTCGTTTAGACTTTGGGTTTTGTTTAGATTAAAAGTTCACCATAGCTGCAACTTCGCGTACTTCGTTTGTGTCCAACAACCAGACCAAGATTGCTTTCGGATCCCCACCTTTATTAATACTTCATCTATATTCGCAATATTCAGATTACTTTATCATTCTTGCTTGTTCTTCGATTACTTGCAGGAATAGACCTTCATGGTCAGGTTGATCGTGCTCCAGCGTGGTCAATAACCTCTCGAAGTTGGTTTAGCGATTGCTAAGGCGCAATGTCGTGCACGTTTGTAGTCAGATCGTCAAAGTCGACTCCAACAAATCGATAGTTATCATCTCATCGAAAGATCGGGACACCCTCGCCTCTGATACCAATGCTAAATATAAACTTGTTGGAGATAAGGGTAGAAAACATGTTGTGTTTGCACCTGGAGATCTTGTTTGGTTACATCTGCGTAAGGATAGATTTCCTTGTTTGCGCAAATCAAAGCTAATGCTAGTGTTGATGGTCCTTTTAAGGTGTTAGAGAAAATAGATGACAATGCATATAAACTGGAGCTGCCTATAGATTTTGGGGTTATTGCCACTTTTAACATTGCAGATTTGAAGCCTTATTTGGGAGGAGTAGGTGAGCTTCCGTCAAGGACGACTTAATTTCAAGAAGGAGAGGATGATGAGGACACCAATACCATTGTTACACCCATATCCCCTGCTACTATACATACTAGACCAATTACTAGATCTCGCGCAGGCCAATTAAATTACCAGGTACTTTCGTTTCTTAGTAATGATTCTAATGTTCATGAGAATATGATGTTGCCTAAATTGGATACATTTGTTTTGCTCACAAATGAAGGGCCTAGCTTGGAGAAGGATGAAAATTGGAGAAAGAACAAGCATAGAGATGATGGCATGGGCAAGGGGAACAAGAACAGAGTTACAAGTTATGATTTCAGGACGTTGAAGCCACCATAATGAGTGCATGAAGCCTTGGACGAAGTATACAAGATGCTACTTCATAATTTTCATGCACAGGCTATTCTAGGTGCCGCGTTACCTTATTATTGGGCCAGGCCCGTGTATTTTCGAAATACTTGATTATAGGCTATTTTTAGAGTCTGTATGTGTGGGGAAGAAAGAGTGAGGGTTGGTTTCGGAACCCTCCCTCGAGGGCCACGAAATTCCCCCCTCTTCCACCATATATACAGTCCTTAGGGCGTCGTTTAGACTTTGGGTTTTGTTTAGATTAAAAGTTCACCATAGCTGCAACTTCG
>NW_021197033.1:0-1084 GCF_002162155.2 Triticum dicoccoides
GTCATAGCTGGGTGCTCACGATTCACGGGTCCAGCGTCGGCGTTGTGGCGCGGCAAGCGTGCACTGGTGCGGTTGAGAGGGAGGGGTGGAAACCGCGTTAAACTCGTCTCCGTAGTTGAGAGGGAGCGGCCAAAGCAATGTACAATCGTCTTTGTAGTGGAGCTGGGAGGGGCAAGGATAAGGGACGAAGACCGGGGTAACATGTCGGATGCGATCATACCAGCACTAAAGCACCGGATCCCATCAGAACTCCGAAGTTAAGCGTGCTTGGGCGAGAGTAGTACTAGGATGGGTGACCTCCTGGGAAGTCCTCGTGTTGCATTCCCTTTTTAATTTTTTTCGCGCCGCTTGCAAAACAAAACGCACGTGTAAGTAATATATTTACCGTGTTTTATTATTTTGCACGAGTGCGGTAGGTCATAGCTGGGTGCTCACGATTCATGGGTCCAGCGTCGGCGTTGTGGCGCGGCAAGCGTGCACTGGTGCGGTTGAGAGGGAGGGGTGGAAACCGCGTTAAACTCGTCTCCGTAGTTGAGAGGGAGCGGCCAAAGCAATGTACAATCGTCTTTGTAGTGGAGCTGGGAGGGGCAAGGATAAGGGACGAAGACCGGGGTAACATGTCGGATGCGATCATACTAGCAATAAAGCACCGGATCCCATCAGAACTCCGAAGTTAAGCGTGCTTGGGCGAGAGTAGTACTAGGATGGGTGACCTCCTGGTAAGTCCTCGTGTTGCATTCCCTTTTTAATTTTTTTCGCGCCGCTTGCAAAACAAAACGCACGTGTAAGTAATATATTTACCGTGTTTTATTATTTTGCACGAGTGCGGTAGGTCATAGCTGGGTGCTCACGATTCACGGGTCCAGCGTCGGCGTTGTGGCGCGGCAAGCGTGCACTGGTGCGGTTGAGAGGGAGGGGTGGAAACCGCGTTAAACTCGTCTCCGTAGTTGAGAGGGAGCGGCCAAAGCAATGTACAATCGTCTTTGTAGTGGAGCTGGGAGGGGCAAGGATAAGGGACGAAGACCGGGGTACATGTCGGATGCGATCATACCAGCACTAAAGCACCGGATCCCATCAGAACTCC
>NW_021197034.1:0-1494 GCF_002162155.2 Triticum dicoccoides
AGACATTTCCCGGTAAGAGAGGCTACTAAAGATAAACAACTAGATAGTCAGATCCCACACATACCAAGCATTTCAATAACATACACACAATATGCTCGATATGTGCAATACAACATGGTATCACAAAATGACTCTACGACTCAAGTAGTTTATTCATTAGGCTCCGAGGAGCGAGATATTACAAACAGGGGTCTCATGACCCAACAATCAGAGCATACAAATCAAAGCACAAGCGGAAGCTATCATGTCTGAGTACAGACAACTATAAATGAAAAAGGCTGAGAAGCCTGACTATCTACCAGATCCTGCCGAGGGCACAAGATCGTAGCTGAGGTAACAAGCTAAACGTCGAAGTCCAAGCGGAACTAATAGTGAGACTGAAGTCTCTCTGCAAAAACATAAAATAGGCAAACGTGAGTACAAATGTACCCAACAAGACTTACATCAGAACTAACTACATATGCATCATTATCAACAAAGGGGATGGTGGGGTTTAACTGCAGCAAGCCAGCTTTGACTCGGTGGCTATCCTAAACTACGACTGCAATGTAACTCTTTTGAGGTGGCGCACACGAGTCCACATATTCACCATACCAATACACCACTATGGAACCGCTCCCGTCTCCCTACGAGAACGCCATCCATAGCACTCACGCTTATCTTGCGTATTTTAGAGTATCCACTTTCACTTGTCTATGAACTGATATAAGCAACCCAGAAGTCCTTTTCCGCGGACACGGCTATTCGAATAGATCATATTAATCCTGCAGGGGTGTACTTCTTCACACACGCTCTCACCACTTACCGCCGTTTACACGACATGTACTCGGCAACCTTCAAGCGGAAGCCCAACGTGGGTGTCGGCCACGACCTACCTAATCACCTAAGTCTCTAGTCCAGGTTTATCGCCTATTCGGGTTCCATCCATGAGGAGATCCGGCCGGAGTTTCGCTCACAGCCCCAAACGATGTGAACAGGGTTCCCGAGACACCAAACGGGCGCCTGGTACACCGTGCCACGTGCCTACCGCATCACAACCCACCCCTACGGTCAGCGCTGCGCACGGCCTCCAGCATACTACAAACACCAGAAACTACTTGCAACTCCTGGACAGAGGACAAGGGTGATCAAGAAGCCGAGAGGGTCCATTGGTTTCGGGCCCAATGCGTGGTAGTAGCTGAATCATGGATCACAAACACAGAACTCAGTTCCTGAGGACGGCTGCAATGAGACAACCCACCATGTACTCCTACATGGCCTCTCACCGCTACCTTTACCAAATCGTGTTCACACACTTAGCTCACACACGGTAGGACATGTTCACACACCTCTGATTCATCCCTGATGAATCAGACCTGACTCAACTCTAAGCAGTAGCAGGCATGACAAACAAGCAGGAATGAGTAGGCACAACAGGGCTCAAACAACTCCTACTCATGCTAGTGGGTTTCATCTATTTACTGTGGAATGACAGGTCATGCAAAGGATAAAGGG
>NW_021197035.1:0-1475 GCF_002162155.2 Triticum dicoccoides
GAGCAGTAGCAAGCTACCATGGCTCGGTGGAAACACTAGGAGACATTTCCCGGTAAGAGAGGCTACTAAAGATAAACAACTAGATAGTCAGATCCCACACATACCAAGCATTTCAATAACATACACACAATATGCTCGATATGTGCAATACAACATGGTATCACAAAATGACTCTACGACTCAAGTAGTTTATTCATTAGGCTCCGAGGAGCGAGATATTACAAACAGGGGTCTCATGACCCAACAATCAGAGCATACAAATCAAAGCACAAGCGGAAGCTATCATGTCTGAGTACAGACAACTATAAATGAAAAAGGCTGAGAAGCCTGACTATCTACCAGATCCTGCCGAGGGCACAAGATCGTAGCTGAGGTAACAAGCTAAACGTCGAAGTCCAAGCGGAACTAATAGTGAGACTGAAGTCTCTCTGCAAAAACATAAAATAGGCAAACGTGAGTACAAATGTACCCACCAAGACTTACATCAGAACTAACTACATATGCATCATTATCAACAAAGGGGATGGTGGGGTTTAACTGCAGCAAGCCAGCTTTGACTCGGTGGCTATCCTAAACTACGACTGCAATGTAACTCTTTTGAGGTGGCGCACACGAGTCCACATATTCACCATACCAATACACCACTATGGAACCGCTCCCGTCTCCCTACGAGAACGCCATCCATAGCACTCACGCTTATCTTGCGTATTTTAGAGTATCCACTTTCACTTGTCTATGAACTGATATAAGCAACCCAGAAGTCCTTTTCCGCGGACACGGCTATTTGAATAGATCATATTAACCCTGCAGGGGTGTACTTCTTCACACACGCTCTCACCACTTACCGCCGTTTACACGACATGTACTCGGCAACCTTCAAGCGGAAGCCCAAAGTGGGTGTCGGCCACGACCTACCTAATCACCTAAGTCTCTAGTCCAGGTTTATCGCCTATTCGGGTTCCATCCATGAGGAGATCCGGCCGGAGTTTCGCTCACAGCCCCAAAAAATGTGAACAGGGTTCCCGAGACACCAAACGGGCGCCCGGTACACCGTGCCACGTGCCTACCGCATCACAACCCACCCCTACGGTCAGCGCTGCGCACGGCCTCCAGCATACTACAAACACCAGAAACTACTTGCAACTCCTGGACAGAGGACAAGGGTGATCAAGAAGCCGAGAGGGTCCATTGGTTTCGGGCCCAATGCGTGGTAGTAGCTGAATCATGGATCACAAACACAGAACTCAGTTCCTGAGGACGGCTGCAATGAGACAACCCACCATGTACTCCTACATGGCCTCTCACCGCTACCTTTACCAAATCGTGTTCACACACTTAGCTCACACACGGTAGGACATGTTCACACACCTCTGATTCATCCCTGATGAATCAGACCTGACTCAACTCTAAGCAGTAGCAGGCATGACAAACAAGCAGGAATGAGTAGGCACAACAGGGCTCAAACAACTCCTACT
>NW_021197036.1:0-2369 GCF_002162155.2 Triticum dicoccoides
CTAGTTTCAAGAAGGGCAAGGGAACAAAGGGATACTTCATGAAACGGCAAATCAGCTGCTGCACCAATGAAGAAACCCGAGGTTGAACCCAAACCCGAGACTAAGTGCTTCTGTAATAAGGGGAACAACCACTGGAGCAGGATTACCCTAGATACTTGGTAGATGAGAAGGCTGGCAAGGTCGATAGAAGTATATTGGATACACATTATGTTAATGTGTACTTTACTAGTACTCCTAGTAGCACCAGCGTATTAGATACCGGTTCGGTTGCTAAGTGTTAGTAACTTGAAATAAAAGCTACGGAATAAACGGAGACTAGCTAAAGGTGAGCTGACGATATGCGTTGGAAGTTTTTCCAAGTTTGATGTGATCAAACATCACACGCTCCCTCTACCATCAAGATTAGTATTAAACCTGAATAAGTGCTCTTGCACCTAAAGGAATGGTTTATTGAATCTTGATCGTAGGGATACACATTTTCATGCCAAAAGATATAAGATAATAATGATAGTACCACTTACTTGTGGCACTGCCATGTAAGTCATAATGGTATAAAACGCATGAAGAAGCTCCATATTGATGGATCTTTGGACTCACTCATTTTTGAAAAGTTTGAGACATGCGAACCATGTCTATTGGTATATATGCATGAAGAAACTCCATGCAAATGGACCGTTTGAACTCACTTGATTTTGAATCACTTGAGATATGCAAATCATACCACATGGGCAAGATGACTGAAAAGCCTCGTTTTCAGTAAGATGGAACAAGATAGCAACTTGTAGGAAGTAACACATTTTGATGTGTGCAGTCCAATGAGTGCTGAGGCATGCAGTGAATATCGTTATGTTCTTACTTCACAGATGATTCGAGTAGATGTTGAGAATATTTACTTGATGAAACACAAGTCTGAATTATTGAATGGTTCAAATAATTTCAGAGTGAAGTAGAAGATCATTGTGACAAGAGGATAAAATGTCTATGATATGATCATAGAGATGAATATCTGAGTTACGAGTTTTGGCACACAATTAAGACATTGTGGAAATTGTTTCGCAATTAATATCGCCTGGAACACCATAGTGTGATGGTGTGTCCGAACATCATAGTTGCACCCTATTGGATATGGTGCGTACCATGATGTCTCTTATCGAATTACCACTATCGTTCATGGGTTAGGCATTAGAGACAACCACATTCACTTTAAATAGGGCAACACATAATTCCGATGAGATGACACCGTATGAATTATGGTTTAGAGAAACCTAAGTTGTCGTTTCTTAAAAGTTTGGGGCTGCGACGCTTATATGAAAAAGTTTCAGGTTGATAAGCTCGAACCCGAAGCGGATAAAATGCATCTTCATAGGAAACCCAAAACAGTTGGGTATACCTCCTAATTCAGATCCGAAAGCAATATGGATTGTTTTCTAGAATCGGGTCCTTTCTCGAGGAAAAGTTTCTCTCGAAAGAATTGAGTGGGAGGATGGTGGAGACTTGATGAGGTTATTGAACCGTCTCTTCAACTAGTGTGTGATAGGGCACAGGGAGTTGTTCCTGTGGCACCTACACCAATTGAAGTGGAAGCTTATGATATTGATCATGAAACTTCGGATCAAGTCACTCCCAAACCTCGTAGGATGACAAGGATGCGTACTACTTCAGAGTGGTACGTAATCCTGTCTTGAAAGTCATGTTGCTGGACAACAATGAACCTACGAGCTATGGAGAAGCAATGGTGGGCCCGGATTCCGATAAATAGCTCGAGGCCATAAAATCCGAGAACGGATCCATGGACTTTGGCGGACTTGCCCGATGATCGGCAAGCCATTAAGATAAATGGATCTTTAAGAAGAAGACGGACGTGGATGGTAATGTCACCGTCCATGAAGCTCGACTTGTGGCGAAAAGTTTTTCACAAGTTCAAGGAGTTGACTATGATGAGATTTTCTCACTCGTAGCGATGCTTAAAGTCCGTCGGAATCATGTTAGCATTAGCTGCATTTATGAAATCTGGCAGATGGATGTCAAGACAAGTTTCCTTACTAGTTTTCGTAAGGAAAGGTTGTATGCAATACAATCAGAAAAGTTTTGTCAATCCTGAGGATGCTAAAAGGTATGCTAGCTCCAGCGATCCTTCTAAGGACTGGAGTAAGCATCTCGGAGTTGGAATGTATGCTTTGATGATGATCAAAGATTTTGGGTTTGTACAAAGTTTATGAGAAACTTGTATTTCCAAAGAAGTGAGTGGGAGCACTATAGAATTTCTGATGAGTATATGTTGTTGACATATTGTTGATCAGAAATGACGTAGAATTTCTGGAAAGCATATAGGGTTATTTTGAAAGTGTTTTTCAATGGAAAGCCTGGAT
>NW_021197037.1:0-1225 GCF_002162155.2 Triticum dicoccoides
TCTGCAATGTTAAAAGTGGGACTAACCCCAAAATCTGCAGGCAGCTCAAGTTTATATGCATTATCATTTATTTTCTCTAACACCTTAAAGGGACCATCAGCACGTGGCATTAGCTTTGATTTGCGCAAATCAGGAAATCTATCCTTACGCAAATGTAACCAAACAAGATCTCCAGGTGCAAACACAACATGTTTTCTACCCTTATCTCCAGCAAGTTTATATTTAGCATTCATACGCTCAATGTTTTCCTTAGTTAACTCATGCATTTTTAAAATCAATTCAGCACGTTGTTTAGCATCAAAATTAACCTTCTCCAAAGATGGAAGAGGCAACAAATCAATAGGTGCACGAGGTAGGAAACCATACACAACTTCAAAAGGGCACATCTTAGTAGTAGAATGCAATGAACGATTATAAGCAAATTCAATATGAGGCAAGCATTCCTCCCACATTTTCTTATTATTCTTCAAACAGCCCTAAGCATAGTAGACAACGTTCTATTGACTACTTCAGTTTGTCCATCAGTTTGGGGGTGACAAGTAGTACTAAGAAGCAGTTTAGTCCCCAACTTAGCCCATAAACATCTCCAAAAGTGGCTAAGAAATTTAGTATCACGATCTAAAACAATAGTATTTGGCACACCATGCAAGCGAATAATTTCACGAAAGAACAAATCAGCAACATTAACAACATCATCGCTTTTATGACATGGTATAAAGTGTGCCATTTTCGAGAATCTATCCACGACAACAAATATGCTATCCCTCCCCTTCTTTGTTCGAGGTAAACCTAAAACAAAGTCCATAGATATATCCTCCCAAGGAACACTAGGTACAGGCAAAGGAATATATAAACCATGAGGATTGAGTCGTGACTTAGCTTTTTGACATGTAGTGCATCGAGCAATAAAACGCTCAACATCCCGTCTCATCTTTGGCCAAAAGAAATGTGTAGCAAGTACGTCCTCCGTCTTCTTCACGCCAAAGTGTCCCATTAATCCTCCTCCATGCGCCTCCTGCAACAACAAAAGACGAACGGAGCTAGCTGAAATGCATAGCTTGTTAGCACGAAACACAAATCCATCGTTAACGACGAACTTGTTCCACATTCTTCCTTCTTTACAATTCTGCATTACATCTTTAAAATCAGCATCATGCACATATTGATCTTTGATGGTCTCCAAACCAAATATTTTGAAGTCAAGTTGTGAAAGCATAGTATAGCG
>NW_021197038.1:0-1661 GCF_002162155.2 Triticum dicoccoides
GATGAACTACCAGAAGACAGTAAAGTAGGATAGTGGGCTGAAGAAGAAGGAAGAGCAAGAGAGGCTTGGATGGACGTTGACAATGAGATGAAGAAGCTAAACATTGACTATAATGAGTTGAAGAGCATTCAAGTCTGTCAAGCAAAATTTCATTAGGAATCTAAAGAAGGAAATGGATGAGATCAAGGAGGAGGAGAAGAAGTTCGAATATATGATAGCTAACCTTGTGAAAGCTAGGTGAGAGAACAAGGTAAAGCTTCTGAAGTTCAAGAGAATTTGTGCTCAGTGAAATTGATGAATCTTCATTTTCCAGGGGTCACCACCACAAACGCACAGTCAGTCTAAAAAATATAGGATTTTGAAGAGTAATACCTATATAAAGACAAGCAATGCAAGCCCGGAGCTCCACCTTATCCATGCTTTTACAAAATCCAATGAAATCCCAAGACGAGACTATGACCCTCCCAGATGAGTCTCTTGTCACCACCCCCACACTCGCCGCACTATTGCTCTCCATAAAACTTGCATTGACATTGATCTTTATATAATTCAAAGAGGGAGTTGCCATATCACCTGAGCTTCTGAAGGATTAGGAGCAGTACCTGATCCGGCCACTTGTCTCTTACGACCTTTATTTTTCGAGTCGACCTCTGGGTATGAATGACAAGCGACAAACAAAGCCTAATAACTATGTACAAAACTTGCAGAGGCTGAGACGGATTCCTTCCCATTACCAAAGATCATGTCGTTTCTCAAATGCCAGGCTCTCCAGAAAATGAATATAATTTGGTCACACATAGTAGGGCTTAATTGGTCCAAAAGAATAAGAAACTAATCATCCCCAATATACTTAAGAGCCTCCTCCACAGGCAAGATCCAAATATCTCTCATGGCCATGCGCAACGCATATGCCTTAGGACACATGACTAGCACATGAAAGGCACTTTCATCATCCAGTCCACCGATAGAACACGTACCAAGAGTGGTTTGGTGGTGGAGAACTCTGTTTACCTGGACAGCCAAACTATCGGTAGCGACGCTGGAAAATGATAATTTTGACAGGTTATCATTGGTGGATTTGAAGAAGGAAGCGATGAGTATCTCCAGGCTTATATCTAGTCTTAAGATCTCCAAGATCAATCGCTCGGCCAATATGGTGGTATCTTAGTTAGTAGTGTTCCGCCCTGCGTGGTGAATTCTGTAATGAATGATTGTAGTAACTATGTTGGTTAATTAATATATGAGGTGGTTTTAAAAAAATGAAATTGATTAATCGTCTAGTTTGCTTTGTTAAGTAATATTTGGCATGAGAACTATATAATTTTCAGATTTTTTTATTTATTTATATTAAAATCATTTTGCAAACCTGGTTATATATGTTGTAATGAACTAAGTTGATGGACTACTTTATACAGTTTCATATTGTGAACTATGATTGTGTAGCTGGTCTACTTTATGGAGTTTCAGTAGTTAGTCTGCCTTATACTGGTGATGTGGCTTCTACTTATATGTTGGTAATTTTTCATGTGGATCTTGACGGTGATGATCATGTAGTATTTGCAAACTTTTTGATGAATACCAAGGGCATTGTTGGTTATGGGTGATGAACACTTTTTCTATAACCTTATCCAAAAGGGATTTTGGGAGAGAGAGAGAGAGAG
>NW_021197039.1:0-1034 GCF_002162155.2 Triticum dicoccoides
ACTATCTACCAGATACTGCCGAGGGCACAAGATCGTAGCTGAGGTAACAAGCTAAACGTCGAAGTCCAAGCAGAACTACTAGTGAGACTGAAGTCTCTCTGCAAAAACATAAAATAGGCAAACGTGAGTACAAATGTACCCAGCAAGACTTACATCAGAACTATCTACATATGCATCATTATCAACAAAGGGGTGGTGGGGTTTAACTGCAGCAAGCCAGCTTTGACTCGGTGGCTATCCTGAACTACGACTGCAAGTAACTCTTTTGAGGTGGCGCACACGAGTCCACATATTCACCATATCAATACACCACTATGGATCCGCTCCCGTCTCCCTACGAGAACGCCATCCATAGCACTCACGCTTATCTTGCGTATTTTAGAGTATCCACTTTCACTTGTCTATGAACTGATATAAGCAACCCAGAAGTCCTTTTCCGTGGACACGGCTATTCGAATAGATGATGTTAACCCTACAGGGGTGTACTCCTTCACACACGCTCTCACCACTTACCGCCGTTTACACGACATGTACTCGGCAACCTTCAAGCGGAAGCCCAACGTGGGTGTCGGCCACGGCCTGCCCAAACACTCAAGTCTCTAGTCCAGGTTTATCGCCTATTCGGGTTCCATCCATGAGGAGATCCGGCCGGAGTTTCGCTCACAGCCCCAAACGATGTGAACAGGGTTCCGTGACACCAAATGGGCGCCCGGTTTACCCGGCCACGTGCCTACCGCATCACAGCCCACCCCTACGGTCAGCGCTGCGCACGGCCTCCAGCATACTACAAACACCAGAAACTACTTGCAACTCCTGGACAGAGGACAAGGGTGATCAAGAAGCCGAGAGGGTCCATTGGTTTCGGGCCCAATGCGTGGTAGTAGCTGAATCATGGATCACAAACACAGAACTCAGTTCCTGAGGACGGCTGCAATGAGACAACCCACCATGTACTCCTACATGGCCTCTCACCGCTACCTTTACCAAATCGTGTTCACACACTTAGCTCACACACAGTAGGACATGTTCACACG
>NW_021197040.1:0-898 GCF_002162155.2 Triticum dicoccoides
GCGCTGCCCCGCGCCGCCGTCGACGGACGCCGCCGCCGCCGAGGTTCGCCGTCGCGCCTCGTTTTTCATGCCTTCGGTTTAAAAAAAAAACGATCGGTTTTCGTCGGTTTTCGTCGGTTTAATAGATTCGTTTTTTAAATAGATCAGTTTTTCCGGTTTATTTATTTTAGCGAGCGTTCGTCGTTTTTCTTTTTCTCGGATTAAATCGGTGATTTTTCTGATCGTGATTCCTGATCCGATTTTTGTTTTAGTTTAACTTTTCGCTCGTTTATCGGAATCAGGCGATTCAAGCGCCTAGAGTTTCGTCTCGAAACCCTCTATCCGTTTAACCAACTTAAACAAGATTTTGCTACTATAAAATTTGCCCTAGACCCAGATTACTAGAACGAAGTTGTTTTCTTCCGCCGTTTGACTTTCGTTGCTTCGTTCGATTTGATTCTTTTTGCCAACCGGAGTTCTTAAGTTGAACCTTCTGGTTAGATCTCTTATTTGAGTTTTACCTGTGCATTAGTTGAGTACTTATTGTATGCTTGTTTGTTTGTCTGCGATAGAGTATCCGGAGTGCGCCGCCTGTTACTTCGAATCGCTAGGTTTCCCGGATCATCATCAAGGCAAGTAACACTTTGATCATACCTTTTCTACTATCCAGTTTTATTGCATTAGATCAATCCTCACACATTGCATGATTAGGATCTAATTAAATTGTGGGATGGGAAGTAGATGAGGTAGTACCTATTACCTGTTTATTATCAAACCTTTGGGAGTTACTTCTACGTTCGCTTATTATGCCATGCTATGCTAGTAGACGTGGATTGGGTGAGTGATATCCATGACAGATGTGAGATTGATAATTAATGGTTTATCTAAGGTGGCAACTTAAACACACATCTGGGTGGAT
>NW_021197041.1:0-1731 GCF_002162155.2 Triticum dicoccoides
ACGCAAACGCACTCCGGGGATTGTGAATCGTGGAAATCGCTCTGGGATGCCCAAACGGTGAGTAATAGTGCACGAAACGGACGAGAATTGGCCAAAATTGTGAGTGTTTATGACCAACACGTAAATGCACCCCGGAGTTCGTCAATCGTGGAGATCACTCCGGGACCCCAAAACTAAGTAGTACTGTAAGAAACAGGCCAGAATCGACCAAAACTGCGAGTGTTGATGACCGACACGTAAATGCACCCTGCGGTTCGTTAACCGTGGAAATCACTCCGGGGCCCCAAAACAGTGAGTAATAGTCCATGAAACGGGCCAGAATCAGCCAAAACTGTGAGTGTTGATGACTGACACATAAGTGCGCCTTGGGGTTCAACAACTATGGAAATCACTTCAGGACCAGAAAACGGTGACTAATAGTCCACAAAACGCGTTAGAATTCGCCAAAACTATGAGTGTTCATAACCGACACGTAAGCGGACCCGGGGGTTCGTTAATCGTGGAAATCATTCCAGGGCCCCCAAAAAGTGAGTAATAGTCCACGAAACGGGCCAAAATTGGCCAAAACTAAGTATTCATGACCGACATGTAAACGCACCCTGCAGTTCGTTAATCGTGGAAATCACTCCAGGGCCCCAAAACAGTGAGTGTTGATGAGAGACACCTAAACGCACCTTGGGGTTCAACAACTATGGAAATTGCTTTGGGACACCTAAATGGTGAGTTATAGCCCACGAATCGCGTCAGAATTGGCCAAAATTGTGAGTGTTGACGACAGACATGCAAATGCACTCCGGGGATTGTCAATCGTGGAAATCGCTCTGGGGAGCCAAAACGGTGAGTAATATTGCACGAAACGGACGAGAATTGGCCAAAATTGTGAGTGTTTATGACCGACACGTAAACGCACCCCGGAGTTCGTCAATCGTGGAAATCACTCTGTGACCCCAAAACTAAATAATAATGCAAGAAATGGGTCAAAATCGGCCCAAAGTGCGCTTGTTCAACCACTATGGAATCGCTTCGGGACCCCTAAATGATGAGTAATAGTCCACGAATCGCGTCAGAATTGGCCAAAACTGTGAGTGTTGACGATAGAGACACAAACGCACCACGGGAATTGTAAATCGTGGAAATAGCTCCGGGACGCCAAAACGGTGAGTAATGGTGCATGAAACGGACCAGAAATTGGCCAAAATTGTGAGTGTCATTGACCAACACGTAAACGCACCACGAGGTTCGTAAATCGTGGAAATCACGCTTGGACCCAAAAACAGAGTAATAGTCCAAGAAACGGGCCAGAATCGGCCAAAACTGCGAGTGTTGATGACCGACACGTAAATGCACCCTGCGGTTCGTTAACCGTGGAAATCACTCCGGGGCCCCAAAACAGTGAGTAATAATCCATGAAACGGGCCAGAATTAGCCAAAGTTGTGAGTGTTGATGACTGATACGTAAGTGCGCCTTGGGGTTCAACAACTATGGAAATCACTTCAGGACCAGAAAACGGTGACTAATAGTCCACAAAACGCGTTAGAATTGGCCAAAACTGTGATTGTTCATAACCGACACGTAAGCGCACACGGGGGTTCGTTAATCGTGGAAATCTTTCCGGGTCCCCAAAACAGTGAGTAATAGTCCACGAAACGGACCAGAATTGGCCAAAACTACTAGTATTGATGACCAACATGTAAACACACCCCGCGGTTCGTTAATCGTGGAAATCACTC
>NW_021197042.1:0-962 GCF_002162155.2 Triticum dicoccoides
ACCGGGGAAAGACAATTCTTTGGCCCGGATATGATTCAGGAAGCAGAAGAACAAGTTCGCATCGTTCGTGAAAAGTTGAAAACAGCCCAATCTCGTCAAAAGAGTCAATATGACCGAAAACATAAGGCTATGACTTTCGAGGTTGACGAGAAGGCTTATCTTCGGGTCACCCCTCTGAAGGGAACCCATCGTTTCGGTATCAAAGGCAAATTGGCTCCTCGTTACATTGGACCTTTTCGCATTCTCGCCAAACGAGGAGAAGTTGCCTACCAGTTGGAACTACCTCCGCATCTCTCCAGAGTCCACGATGTCTTCCACGTTTCTCAACTCAGGCGTTGCTTCTCGGATCCTATCCGTGGAGTGGACCACGAAACGCTTGATCTCCAAGATAATCTTACATATCGAGAGTACCCCATTCGTATCCTCGATCAGGCGGAGCGTACCACTCGACGTCATAACATCAAGTTTCTCAAAGTACAATGGTCGCATCAATCTGAGGATGAAGCAACTTGGGAAAGGGAGGATCGTCTTCGACTTGAGTACCCCGCCTTCTTCCCGGAGGAACCCAAATCTCGGGGCGAGATTCTTTTGAGTGGGGGTGAGTTGTCACACCCTAGCTAGTCATGCATTAGAGTGTTGCATCATGTTTACTCTTTCATCAGAAACTTGAAATGGGGATCTGTGAAACCCTCAGAATCATTTTGAAAATGACCCAAATAAAAATTTCTCCAAAAGGGTCCAAGAAAATGCTCATGTTGCTCTCTGAAAATATTGGACAGAGATAAAAATCAAACCAATATTTTTAGTGGCTCATGGACATTTATTTTGGGCATTTGGAATTAATGCATAAATATTTGCATTGGAAATATATTTCTATATATATTAATATATGTCCAAATATTATGCCAATTATAAAGGAGCTCTGGAATAATATATCTAGCCCCTGCAAAAATTGGCATAAG
>NW_021197043.1:0-1045 GCF_002162155.2 Triticum dicoccoides
GGGCGCCCGTTTGGTGTCTCGGGAACCCTGTTCACATCGTTTGGGGCTGTGAGCGAAACTCCGGCCGGATCTCCTCATGGATGGAACCCAAATAGGCGATAAACCTGGACTAGAGACTTAGGTGATTAGGTAGGTCGTGGCCGACACCCACGTTGGGCTTCCGCTTGAAGGTTGCCGAGTACATGTCGTGTAAACGGCGGTAAGTGGTGAGAGCGTGTGTGAAGAAGTACACCCCTGCAGGGTTAACCTAATCTATTCGAATAGCCGTGTCCGCGGAAAAGGACTTCTGGGTTGCTTATATCAGTTCATAGACAAGTGAAAGTGGATACTCTAAAATACGCAAGATAAGCGTGAGTGCTATGGATGGCGTTCTCGTAGGGGAACGGGAGCGGATCCATAGTGGTGTATTGATATGGTGAATATGTGGACTCGTGTGCGCCACCTCAAAAGAGTCGCTTGCAGTCGTAGTTCAGGATAGCCTCCGAGTCAAAGCTGGCTTGCTGCAGTTAAACCCCACCATCCCCTTTGTTGATAATGATGCATATGTAGTTAGTTCTGATGTAAGTCTTGCTGGGTACATTTGTACTCACGTTTGCCTATTTTATGTTTTTTGCAGAGAGACTTCGGTCTCACTAGTAGTTTCGCATGGACTTCGACGTTTAGCTTGATACCTCAGCTACGATCTTGTGCCCTCGGCAGGATCTGATAGATAGTCAGGCTTCTCAGCCTTTTTCATTTATAGATGTCTGTACTCAGACATGATAGCTTCCGCTTGTGCTTTGACTTGTATGCTCTGATTGTTGGGTCATGAGACCCATGATTGTAATATCGCGCTCCTCGGAGCCTATTGAATAAATTACTTGAGTCGTAGAGTCATGTTGTGATGCCATGTTGTATTTGCACATATCGAGCATATTGTGTGTATGTTATTGAAATGCTTGGTATGTGTGGGATCTGACCATCTAGTTGTTTATCTTTAGTAGCCTCTCTTACGGGGAAATGTCTCCTAGTGTTTCCACCGAGCCATGGTAGCTTGCTACTGCTC
>NW_021197044.1:0-1091 GCF_002162155.2 Triticum dicoccoides
TGGCGGCGTTCAAGGAAGACATGAAGGCCACGTTCCAGATGAGTGACCTGGGGCTCCTCTCCTTCTATCTAGGGATTGAGGTGCACCAGGACCACTCCGGGATCGCGCTTCGACAGTCCGCCTACGCCAAGCGCATCGTTGAGCTAGCTGGGCTCACCGACTGCCATCCAGCTCTCACTCCGATGGAGGAGAGGCTGAAACTAAGTCGCGACAGCACGACGGAGGAAGTGGATGCTACGCAGTACCGACGCCTTGTGGGGAGCCTTCGCTACCTCACTCACACACGGCCGGACTTGGCATTCTCCGTCGGCTATGTCAGTCGGTTCATGGAGCGACCAACGTCGGAACACCAGCAGGCAGTGAAGAGGATCGTCCGCTACATAGCAGGGACCCTCGACCACGGCCTCCATTACCCTAGGTGCCCTGGGGCGGCACACTTCGTCGGGTACAGCGACAGCGACCACGTCGGCGACATCGACACCAGCAAGAGCACGAGCGGGATCCTCCTCTTCCTCGGCAAGTGTCTCGTGAGCTGGCAATCAGTCAAGCAGCAGGTGGTGGCCCTGTCCAGCTGTGAGGCTGAGTACATAGCGGCCTCCACCGCCTGTACTCAGGCGCTCTGGCTTGCTCGACTGCTTGATGATCTTCTCGTTCAAGACACCAGAACGGTGCAGCTCCTGGTGGACAGCAAGTCCGCCCTGGCCCTGGCAAAGAACCCCGTGTTCCACGAACGGAGCAAGCACATCCGACTGAGGTATCACTTCATCCGCAGCTGTGTGGAAGAAGGGAGCATCGAGGCGAGCTACATCAACACCAAGGATCAGCTCGCAGACCTGCTCACCAAGCCCCTTGGGAGGGTCAAGTTCCTCGAACTTTGCTCCAGGATTGGGATGATTCAACTCTCCCACAAGACGACGTACAAGACTTAGGGGGAGAATGATGGATAAGTCTGTGTACTAGGGTCCTTGTGGGGCTGCAGCACATGGTCCTTGTGGCAGTTAGGAGGATAAAGTCCTGGACCATCAAGGACTGGCTGTTAGGATAGAGTTCTGTTCTTGACCATCAAGGACTGTCAGTTAGCATCTTAGACT
>NW_021197045.1:0-870 GCF_002162155.2 Triticum dicoccoides
GTCAAACCTGACGTGTGGGGCCCACACGTCAGTGACAGGGGGGGTTAAACAGGATTAAATTAATCCTAATTAGGGATTAGTGGCGCTGGGGCCCACTGTCAGTGTCAGGGGGGGTTGACTAACAGTAGTTTAGCGCTAATCTAACCACCTGGCCGACAGGGCCCACGCGTCAGTGACCCTGGGAGGTCAAACCCCAGGTCGGACAAGTCAAACCCCACCGGCGACTTGACGCCGGCGAGGTCCGAGACGGCGGCGAAAGTGCTTTTTGCCATTCCGGCAACCAAATGGACGGCGGAAGGCATCTACGTGTTGCTGAGGTTGAGCCGCGTCTATTGGTGGTGGTGGTTGGGCTCGGGGTGGCCGGAGTTGACGGCGGCGAGCTCGGCTGCGGCTGCCGAAGTTCGGGTGCGGTCGGAATCGACGTTGCAGGGCGTTAGAAGAGGTGTTGGTGCGTGCTACGTGCTCCTGGTGAGGTGTGGAGCACGATGGTGTGCTCGGTTGGGTGCTACGGCGACCGTGGCCACGACGGCGACATCGCCGGCGGCGTGGAGCTCTCGGCCAAGGTGGGGCTAGGGCCTAGAGGTCGAAAGGGACCAGGGGAGAAGGGGGAAACGATCCGGGGGCTCACCGCGGTTGCAGTGGGCGTCGAAGCGGGCTCGGGGACGCGCCGGAGACGACGAATTCGACGGCGACGATGATCGGAGCCCGAAGAGGGGAACGGCGATGTGGCGGCGATGCAGGGCTTCCGGGGAGCTGTGGAGCGGTGGGGAGGAAGAGGGGGTCGTGGCGGAGCTTCTGAGCTAGTCGGGGGAGCGAGGGGTGGCCGGAGACGGCTGCTGTGGCGAACGGCGGCGAGTGTGGTGTTCGGCC
>NW_021197046.1:0-1073 GCF_002162155.2 Triticum dicoccoides
TTAAAACATCAATTTAACTTGTTTGATCATGCATGAAAATAGTACAGATGGGTAGATTGGATTTTTCTGATCATTTTTCATATATAATTTGTCCAATTTGGAGTTACAGAATAAAAGTTATGAATTTTTGAAGTTTAAATAATATTCTGGAATTTCCTGATTTAAATTAAATCCAGAAATATAATTATTGCGCCAGCATGACGTCAGCATGACGTCAGTGGTCAACTGCGGCTGGCTGAGGTCAAACCTGACGTGTGGGGCCCACACGTCAGTGACAGGGGGGGTTAAACAGGATTAAATTAATCCTAATTAGGGATTAGTGGCGCTGGGGCCCACTATCAGTGTCAGGGGGGGTTGACTAACAGTAGTTTAGCGCTAATCTAACCACCTGGCCGACAGGGCCCACGCGTCAGTGACCCTGGGAGGTCAAACCCCACCGGCGACTTGACGCCGGCGAGGTCCGAGACGGCGGCGAAAGTGCTTTTTGCCATTCCGGCAACCAAATGGACGGCGGAAGGCATCTACGTGTTGCTGAGGTTGAGCCGCGTCTATTGGTGGTGGTGGTTGGGCTCGGGGTGGCCGGAGTTGACGGCGGCGAGCTCGGCTGCGGCTGCCGGAGTTCGGGTGCGGTCGGAATTGACGTTGCAGGGCATTAGAAGAGGTGTTGGTGCGTGCTACGTGCTCCTGGTGAGGTGTGGAGCACGATGGTGTGCTCGGTTGGGCGCTACGGCGACCGTGGCCACGACGGCGACATCGCCGGCGGCGTGGAGCTCTCGGCCAAGGTGGGGCTAGGGCCTAGAGGTCGAAAGGGACCAGGGGAGAAGGGGGAAACGATCCGGGGGCTCACCGCGGTTGCAGTGGGCGTCGAAGCGGGCTCGGGGACGCGCCGGAGACGACGAATTCGACGGCGACGATGATCGGAGCCCGAAGAGGGGAACGGCGACGTGGCGGCGATGCAGGGCTTCCGGGGAGCTGTGGAGCGGTGGGGAGGAAGAGGGGGTCGTGGCGGAGCTTCTGAGCTAGTCGGGGGAGCGAGGGGTGGCCGGAGACGGCTGCTGTGGCGAACGGCGGCG
>NW_021197047.1:0-816 GCF_002162155.2 Triticum dicoccoides
TTTAAGTCTTAACTTCGTACCTTACAACTCAGGCAAGAACTCCTTCTTTGACTGGTCCATCTTGAACACCTTCAAGATCATGTCAAGGTATGTGCTCATTTGAAAGTATTATTAAGCATTTTGATCTATCCTTATAGATCTTGATGCTCAATGTTCAAGTAGCTTAATCCAGGCTTTCCATTGAAAAACACTTTCAAAATAACCCTATATGCTTTCCAGAAATTCTACGTCATTTCTGATCAACAATATGTCAACAACATATACTCATCAGAAATTCTATAGTGCTCCCACTCACTTCTTTGGAAATACAAGTTTCTCATAAACTTTGTACAAACCCAAAGTTTTTGATCATCATCAAAGCATACATTCCAACTCCGAGATGCTCACTCGAGTCCTTAGAAGGATTGCTGGAGCTTTGTATACTTATTAGCATCTTTCGGGATTGACAAAACCTTCCGGTTGTATCACATACAACCTTTCCTCATTAAAATCATCGAGGAAACAATGTTTTGACATCCTATCTGCAAGATTTCATAAATAATGCAGTAATCGCTAATATAATTCCAACAGACTCTTAGCATCGCTACGAGTGAGAAAATCTCATCGTAGTCAACTCCTTGAACTTGTCGGAAAACATCTTAACGACAAGTCGAGCTTTCTTAATGGTGACATTTACCATCATTGTCCGTCTTCCTTTTGAAATCCATCTGTACTCATTAGCCTTACGACCATCGAGCCGTTCTGCCAAAGTCTACACTTTGTTTTCATACATGGATCCTCTCTCGGATTTTTATGGCCTCAAGCCATTTATCGGAA
>NW_021197048.1:0-894 GCF_002162155.2 Triticum dicoccoides
ATCCCAAGCAGCGGGAAACGAGGGCCATTAGTACCGGTTGGTGGCTCCAACCGGTACTAAAGGGCAACCTTTTAGTACCCCTTTTAGTACCGGTTGGAGCCACCAACCGGTACTAATGGCCCTGCGCTGCCACCCGCAGTGCGCTACTTTTAGTCCCACCTCGCCGAGCGAAGGGCAGTCGCACTGGTTTATAAACCCAGCCGCGGCTGCCCATTCGAACTCCTCTATATAACAGGCTTCTGGGCCTAACTAGGGCGCGCTGCCCTGTGAGCCTGCTGGCCCTTCTGGGCTTGTATTTGCACACCCTAGGTCTAGCAGGCCCACAGGACAGCGCCCCAACATTTTTTCTTTTCTGCATTATTTATTTTCTTCTATTTATTTTCGAGTAATTTTTTATATAGTTATTTCTTTTCTGCTTTATTTTTTTCTTATATTTATTTCTGAAAAGGTTTTTTTGCTGTATTTAGTTTCTTTGTGAATATTTTTGCTTTATATATTTTTTTTCTTTTCTGCATTATTTATTTTCTTCTATTTATTTTTGAATAGTTTTTTTGCTGTATTTAGTTTCTTCGTGAAGTTTTTTTCTTAATATAATTTATTTTCTTCTATTTATTTTTGAGTTATTTGTTTATATAGTTATTCCTTTTCTGCTTTATTTTTTTTCTTCTATTTATTTCTGAATAGTATTTATTTTCTTCTATTTATTTTTGAGTAATTTGTGTATATAGTTATTTCTTTTCTGTTGTATTCAGTTTCTTTTTGAATATTTTTGCTTTGTATAATTTTTTTCTTTTTTTGCATTATTTATTTTCTTCTATTTATTTCTGAGTAGTTTCCTCCTCTTCTTCTTCTTCTTCTTCCTACTCCTCCTCCTCCTCTTCTTCTTCTTCTTCT
>NW_021197049.1:0-728 GCF_002162155.2 Triticum dicoccoides
AGTGAGTAATAGTCCATGAAACGGGCCAGAATCGGCCAAAACTGCGAGTGTTTATGACTGACACGTAAACACATCCCAGGGTTCGTTAATCATGGAAATCACTCTGGGACCCCAAAACGGTGAGCAATAGTGCATGAAATGGCCCAGAATCGGCTAAAATTGCGATTGTTGATGACCGACACATCAACGCACCTTAGGGTTTAACAACTATGGAAATCGCTTCGGGGCCACAAAACAATGAGTAATAGTCCATGAAACGGGCCAGAATCGGCCAAAACGGCGAGTGTTTGTGACCGACACGTAAACACATCCCAGGGTTCGTTAATCATGGAAAGCACTCTGGGACCCCAAAACAGTGACTAATATTCCATAAAACGGGCCAGAATCGGCCAAAATTGTGAGTCTTGATGACCGACACGTAAACGCACCCCAGCATTCGTTAATCGTGGAAATCACTCCGGGACCCCAAAACAGTGAGTAATAGTCCATGAAACGGGCCAGAATCGGCCAAAATTGCGAGTGTTTATGACCGACACGTAAACACATCCCAGGGTTGGTTAATCGTGGAAATCACTCTAGGACCACAAAACAGTGAGTAATAGTCCGTGAAACGGACCAGAATCGGCCAAAATTGCGAGTTTGGATGACCAACACATAAACACATCCCAGGGTTCGTTAATCGTGGAAATCACTCCCGAACCTCAAACAGTGAGTAATAGTCCATGAAA
>NW_021197050.1:0-1893 GCF_002162155.2 Triticum dicoccoides
AAAGTAATATTTTTATCCTTATGAACAAGAGTATAGTGATTGTTTCTACCATGGTGTACAGAATTTTTATCAAATTGCCATGGTCTACCAAGTAATAAGGAACATGCTTGCATAGGTACCACATCACAATCAACATAATCAGCATATGTAGAGATACTAAAATGCACACGAACAGTACGTGTTACCTTAACCTTGCCGCTGTTGTTGAACCATTGGATGTAGTAAGGATGTGGATGTGGTCTTGTGGTGAGAGAAAGCTTCTCCACCATCTCCATGCTAGCCAAGTTGTTGCAGCTCCCTCCGTCTATGATGACGCGCACAGAACGTTCCTTCACAACTCCCTTGGTATGGAACAAATTGTGCCTCTGATTTTGCTCAGCTTGTGTGATCTGCACACTCAAAACAGGTTGAGCAACTAAACATTCATACCTGTCAGCATCTTCAGGAGCCATGTATTGCGTTTCATGATCAGAATCATCTCCACCATGTTCTTCACGTGTAATAAGAGCCAAAGTCTCCTCATCATAGTCACTAGCAGACTCATATCCACCATCCGCGGTAGCAATCATCACACGCGGAGATTTGCATTCTCTCGCATAATGACCTCCTCCCTTACAACGATGACAAATAATATCACTTGTGTGCCCTGTTGATGCCATGGAAGAAGAAGAACGATGTGCAGGCCCCGCAGGTGCGCTCTTGGCAGATAATGGTGGTTGTGCCTGTTTTCTTGTATCACGGCTGGAGGTGGCACCGGATGGAGGTGCTGGTGCAGTTGAAGTAGAAGATGCACGTGGTCCATGATGAAGGTCGGCCTGCAGAAAAGTTAGTTCGCCCCAATGCTTGTCGATCCTGCACTTCACGTTCAGCTTTACAAGCAAGATGGAATAAACGAGTGATATTAGTATACTCCTTATAGTCTAGAATGGTCTGAATCTCTCTATTTAATCCACCCAGAAAATGTGCAAGCATAGCTTCATTCTCCTCAACAATACCACATCTAATCATGCCAGTTTGTAATTCCTGATAATATTCTTCTACAGAATTTTTCCCTTGTCTTAAACGCTGCAATTTTCGAAGCAATTCACGTTGATAATATGGTGGAACCCAACGCGTACGCATAGCAGTTTTCAAAGCAGCCCAAGTAGTTGGAATAGGATATAATCTACAATGTTCAGACCACCATACACATGCAAAACTAGTGAAAGCACAAACAGCAGCAGCAACTCGTCTCTCCTCAGGGTATTGTAAACATGTAAATCGTTGTTCAGTTTCTAACTCCCAAGTAAGATATATATCAGGAACATATCTACCCTCAAATGGTGGAATATTCAATTTCAGTTTAGGAATATGGACATCATCTCGTACCTGAGGTGGTGGTGCAGGCCTACCATTACGAATATATACGTGAGGTCGACCTGCTGGTGGTGGTACAGGTGGCTGCACGTAGTGCTGATTTTGATCAACCTCATCCTCATAATCTCCCAC
Organism: Triticum dicoccoides; assembly: GCF_002162155.2. Taxonomy (NCBI): domain Eukaryota; kingdom Viridiplantae; phylum Streptophyta; class Magnoliopsida; order Poales; family Poaceae; genus Triticum; species Triticum dicoccoides. The sequence goes on from NW_021197050.1 coordinate 1,489, forward strand.
ATAATCATCCTCCTCCGCATCAGCAGCAGGAGCCACAGAAGTATCAACAGCAGCACCAACAGTTTGGCCAAACGCAAGAGGAACACGGCTTGCTCGGCGGAGGTCTGTTTCGCGACGTGGAGGTAGTCGTTGTTGTTGTTGTTGGAGAGGTGCGTTAGGTGCAGCGGGTGGTGGTGGTGGAAGACGCGCGAGCAATTCATTAAACTTGTTATCGAGCTTTGTTTCGAACGTCTTCTCAAGGCCAGTGATCTTCTCCATGGCCTCTTCAAAATTGTTCAGCACATCTTGCACCTGTTCAGTCATCATTTGCTGAAACTTATCATGAAGCTCCTTGTTCGATAAATTCTCCCAGTCAATCTCGTCGGCTTGTGATCCTGGCATGGTTAGCAGCAATAGAAACACACA
>NW_021197051.1:0-1883 GCF_002162155.2 Triticum dicoccoides
ATTCATGACTTCATTCGCTTGCACCCACCTACCTTTCATCATTCCATCGAGCCACTCGATGCAGATGACTGGCTCCGTAGCATCACCCATAAGCTGCGTTCCGCGAACGTAGCTGAAGATGACAAGGTCACTTATGCCACATACCACCTGGAAGGTCCTGCTAGTCTTTGGTGGCAGAACTACGAGGCTATGCTTCCAGCTGGCCAGATTCCTACCTGGAAGGATTTCACTGAGGTTTTTCGCGAGCATCACATTCCCCAAGCCCTCCTTGATCGCAAGAGAGAAGAGTTCTGTAGTTTCACCCAGAGTAAGATGGCTATTGATGCTTATAGCAGAGAGTTCGAGAACCTTGCCCGCTATGCCACAGAAGAAGTGTCCACGGATGCTAAGAAGCAGGCTAGGTTCCGGAAGGGTCTCAACCCCAAGTTGCGTCGTGATCTCCACCTGCATCATTGTGATACATTCCAAGCCCTTGTGAACAAGGCCATTAATGCAGAGACAGCTCAGCTCACTTACGAGGAGTCTCGTAAGCACACCCGTGATTTGGGATCCTCCTCTGGTTCTAGTTCCCGGAAACGCCGAATTTGGGTTCCAAACTCCGCTCTTCCTTCCGGTTGTACACCGAGGTCATCCTATGTGGTGCCTTCCCCAGCTCAGTCGTATGTTCCACCCAGGCCTACTGGCAGACCGCTTGTTAGTGCGGGTCCCCGTCCAACCTCAGGGACTTGCTTCACATGCGGGAAGCCAGGACACTATGCACGTGACTGCTCTCAGACTAGTTATGCTCCACCCCAGCCTGAGAAGACTGTTGGCTGTATTAAGCCATCACGCAAGATGATCAGTGCCAAGTCAGTTTCCACTGAACGTGGACGTGTGCATCACGTCTCGGCTAAAGACGCTCATGATGATCCGGATGTCGTTCTTGGTACACTCCTTGTCAATTGTCACCCAGCATCAGTTCTATTCGATACTGGAGCATCGCACTCCTTCATTTCTGAAAGCTATGCTAACTTGCACAACATGTCATTTTGTGATATGCCAACTCCGCTAGTCATCCAAACTCCTGGATCCAAATGGCAAACCTCTAGTGTAAGCCACGGTAACGAAATCCTTGTTGACAGACTTGTATTCCTTGCATCACTTGTAGCCCTCAAGTCTTCAGATATTAACATCATCTTGGGTATGGACTGGATGATAGCTCATCATGCCAAGATTGATTGTTACACAAGATCTGTTCAACTTACACACCCGTCTGGCAAGATAGTCACCGTCTCCACTAGAGTTGCAAAGCGTCAGCTCTATTCTCTTAATGCCAGCCCTCTTCCAGACCTTGAAGATATCCCGGTAGTCCGTGACTTTCCGGATGTCTTTCCAGAGGAACTGCCAGGTGTTCCACCTGACAGAGATGTAGAGTTCGTCATAGATCTTATACCAGGAACAGCTCCAATCTCCCGGAGACCTTACAAGATGGCACCCCTAGAACTAGCCGAGCTTAAGAAACAACTCGATGAGTCCTTGCAAAAGGGTTTCATCCGTCCTAGTTCTTCTCCTTGGGCTTGCCCCGTCCTCTTTGTCAAGAAGAAAGACGGTACGGACCGGATGGTCGTTGATTATCGTCCCGTTAATTTGGTCACGATCAAGAACAAGTATCCGCTCCCCAGGATCAACGACCTGTATGATCAGCTCGCTGGATCCTCAGTCTTCTCCAAGATGGATTTAAGGTTAGGATACCACCAAATCAAAATCAGAAACGGGGACATTCCCAAGACAGCTTTTGTCACTCGTTATGGCCAGTACGAGTACACCGTCATGTCCTTTGGCCTAACCAACGCCCCAGCCACATTCTCCCGCTTGATGAACTCGATCTTCATGGAGTACTTAGA
>NW_021197052.1:0-1107 GCF_002162155.2 Triticum dicoccoides
AATAGGTGTGGCCGGGTGACCAAGACGAGCATGCCACTGTGACGGAGAGACCCGAACTCCACTGAAAACACGAGCGACACCAGGATGCTCCAGACGGTAGAGGCCCTGGCACAACCGCCCACTAAGAAGAATGTCCCTCGTGCCCCGATCCTTAATAAAAAGATCAAAAGGGTGAAATTCACAAAGCACATTATTATCACGTGTGAGTTTAGGAACTGAAAGAAGATTACGGGTCACAGATGGAACTCGAAGAACATTGCGAAGCTGAAGACTCCTATTGGCATGTCTAGTGAGAAGAGATGCTTGACCAATATGAGAGATGTGCATACCTGCTCCATTGGCGGTGTGGATCTTGTCGGAGCCATGATAGGGTTCACGAGTGTGAAGCTTCCCCATCTCGCTGGTTAGATGCTCTGTCGCCCCAGAGTCCATGTACCAGTGTGGATTGATGGAGTAGGACTGAGTGTGTCCCTGTTGCTTCTGCGGCGCGGGACGATCAGCCATGGCGACCTGACGGGCATTGTTGCGTGTATCTTTGCCGTCATTGCCAAGACCAAGGAAGCTTCGCTGGAAGCGCTTATGACACTTGGAGGCCCAGTGCCCATCGCGGCCACAAAGCTGACACACACGTGGACCGCCAGCCCCCGGTAAGGTCGCAGTAGGTGGGGGGACCGAGGCGGGCGACGGTGGCAGCCCCAAGGGAGACCGGGGTGATGAAGAAGAGCGGCCACCCTTGGTGGCGGCGTTGGCCGAGAGGGAGCCAGTGCCCCTGGTGCGGCGAGTCTCGACCCGTTGCTCAGTGAGAAGGAGCCGAGAGAAAACCTCGTGTGCCAGCATGGGTGTCGAGTTGCCCCGCTCGTTGATGATCTCGACTAAGGCATCATACTCCTCATCAAGACCATTGACAATAAACGAGTTGAACTCGGAGTCGGTGAGGGGCTGTCCAATGGAGGCCAATGTGTCGGCGAGGCCCTTGACCTTGTTGTAGAACTCAGTGGCAGTGGAGTCAAGCTTCTGACACTCTCCAAGCTGACGACGGAGTGCAGAGACACGAGCCTGGGACTGCGCTGCAAAGGTGCGCTCAAGGATGGTCCAGGCCTCATGAGA
>NW_021197053.1:0-1173 GCF_002162155.2 Triticum dicoccoides
GGCCACCCCAGCACCTGTCACCGCCACCACTAGATGCGCGCCACTGCGCGCGTTCGAATGCAACGAACCACGGCCGAAACGATGCCATGTGGCTCGTTTCCGAGCCCTCCGCCGCGTCTGGACTCGCCGGCGGCTAAACGCCGGCGACCGCTGACCCGATGACCGGCGTGGGTTGACCCCACTGCCCGGTTTGACCCCCCCTCTCTCTCACTGACCTGCGGGCCCCGCCCGGCTAATTAGGTTAGGTTAGTTTAACTAAGTTAGATTAGTTAGTTAGACACTGACACTCGGGACCCACCGGTCAGGGGTTGACCGGACTGTGCCACGTTGACCTGCTGACGTCATCGTGACGTCAGTATGACGCAGTAATACTTTCTGGATTTAATTATATTCAGGAAATTCCAGAAAATGCCTAAAACTTCAATAAATCATAGAAAATTAACCGTAACTCCAAATTAAATAATTTATATATGAAAAATTATCAGAAAAATTCAAAGAATCCATCTGTACCATTTTCATGCATGTTAGAACAACTTATAGCTGCTGTTTAGCACAAATCAATTAAAGGGCATTTAAATAATCACATATGGAGTTTGAACTTGAATCTTGTATTGAGACCAACTTCATTTAATCTGGTTTTAGATGCATTAGCCCAAAACACATTCATTTTGCCATGTCATGATCATGCATCATATTGTGCATTGCAATGATTGTGTTCCTTTCTATGTTGCCGGTATTTGTCCCCTCTCGATAGACGTGATACCGATGATGTGATCGTTGACACTGATGAAGACTCAATGTTATCTTCAGAAGTGCCAGGCAAGCAAAACCTCCTTGTTCATTCCGATACAATCCCACTCTCTCGCTCCTGCTCTCTTTTACTGCATTAGGACAACAACGATTCAACTGTTACTTGCTGCGGTAGCTGAACCCCTTTATCCTTTGCATGACCTGTCATTGCCACAGTAAATAGATGAAACCCACTAGCATGAGTAGGAGTTGTTTGAGCCCTGATGTGCCTACTCATTTATGTTTGTTGTCATGCCTGCTACTGCTTAGAGTTGAGTCAGGTCTGATTCGTCGGGGATGAATCAGAGGCGTGTGAACATGTCCTACTGTGTGTGAGCTAAGTGTGTGAACACGATTTGGTAAAGGTAGCGGTGAGAGGCCATG
>NW_021197054.1:0-1986 GCF_002162155.2 Triticum dicoccoides
TCCCCGTGACCGTTTGGAACCCGCCTTCGATTGAGGGGGCGTGGCAACGGGCGCGGTTGGGTTACCCACGTCCGTATTTATGAGAATCCCGAAATAAGGGGAACACGATCTCTGCTTCGACAAGACATGCCAAGGAAACCGCTTCGCTAAACGCGCTGAGGTGGTACAATAAAAACAATTGGAGTAAAGGCTTGGTAGTGGTGTGACGTCACGCCACCAAATACGTCAGCAGATCGAACTTGTGTAATATTATTTTCTCTACGGTGGTACGTGGAATTTATTTTGCAGAGCCGGACACTATCCTGGTGTTCACAATCTTCTATAAATTATTCGGGGGAGGAACCCGCGTTGCAATGTCGAAGACAATATGCGCGCCGGACTCGTCGTCATTGAAGCCTGGTTCAGGGTCTACTGAGGGAGTCCTGGGCTAGGGGGTGTCCGGATAGCCGGACTATCATCATCGGCTGGACTCCAAGACTATGAAGACACAAGATTGAAGACTTCGTCCCGTGTCCGGATGGGACTTTTCTTGGCGTGGAAGGCAAGCTTGGCAATACGGATATGTAGATCTCCTACCATTATAACCGACTCTGTGTAACCCTAGCCCTCTCCGGTGTCTATATAAACCGGATGGCTTTAGTCCGTAGGACGAACAACAATCATACCATAGGCTAGCTTCTAGGATTTAGCCTCCTTGATCTCGTGGTAGATCTACTCTTGTAACACACATCATCAATATTAATCAAGCAGGACGTAGGGTTTTACCTCCATCAAGAGGGCCCGAACCTGGGTAAAACATTGTGTCCCTTGTCTCCTGTTACCATCCGCCTAGACGCATAGTTTGGGACCCCTACCCGAGATCCGCCGGTTTTGACACCGACAGTCTCCTACTGGATTGATACCTTGGTTCTCAAAAACTGAGGGAAATACTTACGCTACTTTGCTGCATCATCCTCTCCTCTTCGGGGAAATCCAACGCAGTGCTCAAGAGGTAGCAAGAAGAATTTCTGGCGCCGTTGCCGGGGAGGCTCGCACAAGCAAGTCAACTATACCAAGTACCCATCGCAATCCCTATCTCCCGCATTACATTATGTGCCATTTGCCTCTCGTTTTCCTCTCCCCCACTTCACCCTCGCCGTTTTATTCACCCTCTCTTTCCCAATCTCCTCCTCTCTTTCCTGTTTGCCTTTTCTCTTTGCCTTTATGTTTGCTTGTGTGTTGGATTACTTGTTGCCATGGCCGAATCAAAAAGAACTACGGGTCTTCTCCCGAGCTCTAGTGCCTTGGACAACCCCTCTATCCTCTCTAAGCTCATAAATAGTGATGCTATAGAAAGACCCATCGGGGTATCCAATGAGAGCTTGAATAATTTTGATGAGGATGACTCTGGAATTTTTCGCTATTTACTTGATGAGTCTTTAAAAGATGCTTGGGATAGGTTACTTAGGATTCGGCTAGTTATGTACCACAATATCAAATTGAAATTTACCTTAAGTTTTTATGTTGGCTTGCATGCTTCCTTCAAACAAGTTTTAGATTCCATCTTTGAAGAAGGTTTTCTTAAAGGGGATGCTATAGATACCTATGAAAGGATGAAAAATATATTTGGGCACCCCATGAAGGATAAGGTTGAATCGACTACCCTCTTGTGCTTTTATCAAAATGAAAGTATTAAAGAAATGAAGTCTAGTGTAGAGGCAAATTTCCGTAACATGCTTAATCTTACTTCTTCCATTAATGGCCATGTGCTTAACTTAAATATAAGAATTAATGCCATAGAAAGGAGATCCTCCTCTCCAAGTACCAAAGATGGCAATACCTAGATCTACCCTTACTTTTATGCCTAGCTAGGGGCGTTAAACGATAGCGCTTGTTGGGAGGCAACCCAGTTTTATTTTTGGTTTTTTTGTTTTTGCTTCTGTTTAGGAATAAATAATCCTTCTAGCCTCTGTTTGGATGTGGTTTTATGTTTTAATTAGTGTTTGT
>NW_021197055.1:0-1718 GCF_002162155.2 Triticum dicoccoides
CGCCTCTATCAAGTGGTATCAGTTTTCAGGTTGCTCGGTGAGAATTTCCAGTTTTCCTAGATTAGATTTATTTTCTTACCTATTGTCCAAGAAAAAGCCACAAAAAAGAGTTAGATCTATTCATCCTTGGTCCAAGCCAGTCTGAGCCTTTGCAATTTTCTTTTCATTGCTTGCATAGTTGAATTATCGGTTGCATCGTCGTGTAAGTTGCTGGTCTTAGCGTCTAGTTCCTTTAGAGTTTCGAGTTCTGTTCACATTAGTCACGCCGCCGCTGCATCATTATCCCTTCCGCTGTCCACCATCCCATCTATTAATTTCCACCACGTGCTACGCACTGTTCATTGTCATAATCATAGTTGAGGTCATTCACATCTTCGCCTGATCCAATCTGCATCTTATCTAGTTTGTCTTGAAAAAAAAAGATAGAGAAAAAAAAGAGAAAAAAGGAAAAAAAAGAAAAAGAGAGAGAAGAAAAAGAAAAAAAAGCGTGAGAAAAAAAAGAGAGAAGAAAAAAAATTGGATCTATGTAGAATCAATCTCGTACCTGAATTCGGATTGGAATCTGTTTTGCGCATTGTTCAGTAAAACAGGTGTATCTTCCTCATGCGAAGTCCGTTTTGGCTCCGTGAGTACTCAAATTGAAGCTAGCGACGAGCCGCATCTAAATAGTTGCAGAAGCTAGTTCAATATTTGACACCTCAAACTCGGCTTCTAAATAGGTCTTTTTGCCCTCCGAAGTTCGTGAACACAGCTTGTTCCAATTTTTCAGGCCAGTTTTAGAATTCTTTAACTTCTCATATCAACTCGGAATTGAGTGATTCTTGTTGCATTGGAAAGCTTGAGTTAGTAGCATTCCTTGAAAGAATTTATCAGAAAATTGGCTCAAACTTTTCAAGAGGAAAGTTGGAGAGAGTTGTTGTATATCCTGCTTGGCAGTTGTTTTTCATCATTACCTTCACTACCGTTGTGATCTTCACTTATATCTTGCTGTCCAGAGCTACTTAGTATCCTTGATTGATTCTAATTATGTTACGCTGTGACCTCATTAGTGTTCTAGGCTCGCGTCTCTAGTCCGGTCTAGCCTAGGACCAGCACAGTACCGTCGTTGAGCGTTTATTCAACATTGCATCTCTGAATTGATTATTGCTAATCTTTTGCTACCATATATAGCCAACCCAGCTCCACATATTTCTACACCGTGTATACGTACGCTCCCCTGGCAATCGCTTTACTCAATATTCGGAGTTACTTGACACCGCAGGTTGCCGATCACCACCTGCTGCATGGTAAGAACTTGTAAGACATTGATATTTGCTTTACTGTGAGCGTTTTACCACCACATCCTAGTAGTTATAGGAACATTATTTTTGGATTTTGTTTCTTGTTCTACTAATCATGACAGGATCCAGAGTCAATTCATGGGCTTTGTCGATCGCGGGAGACGTGCCACCACCTTTGCAAATACCACAACCGTCACGAGAGGTGCACAAACATCCAAATGCACATGATCAGGTTAATGTATCTATACCACCATTTAATGGCCGTTTTAAACCTGCTTTATATATTGAATGGGAGTTTGACATAAAAAATATATTTGCTTCCCATAATTTCGATGAACATAAAAAGGTTAAGGTTGCGGTTGGTTCTTTCACTGGTTATGCTTTGGTTTGGTGGAGTGAATATTGTCGGTTACACCCTGATTATATACCTACTACTTG
>NW_021197056.1:0-1102 GCF_002162155.2 Triticum dicoccoides
TTCCCTTGTTTACGTGCCGCGCCGTGATTTTGTTAGTGTTCTAGGCTCGCGTCTCTAGCACAGTCTAGCCTAGGACCAGCACAGTACCGTCGTTGAGCGTTTATTCAACTTTGCATCTCTGAATTGATTATTGCTGACCCTTTTTGCTACCATATTATAAGCCTTCCCAGCTCCACATACATCTACGTCGTGCGTTTGACTCTCCCTGGTAATCGCTCTATCCAAGCTTTGAGAGTTTTTGACTACAACGGTTGCCGATCACCGCCTGCTGCTGGGTAAGAACTGGTAAGAATTTGAGATTTGCTTGACGGATTTGTGACACCCACCACCACCACTTGTTCGTAGTCTGTAGGATCATATTCTTGTGTGTTTCTATTGCTGCTAACCATGCCAGGATCACAAGCCGACGAGATTGACTGGGAGAATTTATCGAACAAGGAGCTTCATGATAAGTTTCAACAAATGATGACTGAACAGGTGCAAGATGTGCTGAACAATTTTGAAGAGGCCATGGAGAAGATCACTGGCTTTGAGAAGACGTTCGAAACAAAGCTCGATAACAAGTTTAATGAATTGCTCGCGCGTCTTCCACCACCACCACCCGCTGCAGCTAACGCACCTCTCCAACTACAACAACAACGACGACTACCTCCACGTCGCGAAGCAGACCTCCGCCGAGCAAGCCGTGTTCCTCTTGCGTTTGGCCAAACTGTTGGTGCTGCTGTTGATACTTCTGTGGCTCCTGCTGCTGATGCGGAGGAGGATGATTATGTGGGAGACTATGAGGATGAGGTTGATCAACATCAACACTACGTGCAGCCACCTGTACCACCACCAGCAGGTCGACCTCAGGTATATATTCGTAATGGTAGGCCTGCACCACCACCTCAGGTACGAGATGATGTCCATATTCCTAAACTGAAATTGAATATTCCACCATTTGAGGGTAGATATGTTCCTGATATATATCTTACTTGGGAGTTAGAAACTGAACAACGATTTACATGTTTACAATATCCTGAGGAGAGACGAGTTGCTGCTGCCGTTTGTGCTTTCACTAGTTTTGCATGTGTATGGTGGTCTGAACATTGTAGATTATATC
>NW_021197057.1:0-1882 GCF_002162155.2 Triticum dicoccoides
GCAAATTACCTTTTCCAAAATCTAAGCTTTGTCCTCCAAAAGCACGTTGATAAAGTTTTCCCATCTTTGGTTTTAGAAAATGGTAATCCGTAGTTCTCAAGCTCTAGAACAGCTTTTGGTGCTTCTGTACACATGTACTGGATGGCATATCGGTCACCTGAGGATGAATAAGATTAGGGCAATGACCAAAACTGGGTTTCACACATACAGGTTACATAAATATTTCTTGTTTCGTAGCATTAACATTTTTCAACTCTAAATTGATGGTTGGTGTCCAAACATGGCAGCATTTGCAGTTGAATATGAGAACCGACCTATCAAGCCTATAAAAATGGCATCAAGCCTAGGAGACAGACTAGGAAGTGCAGGACATGATTTGTTCTCGTGCTGCAACTCGCTACCACAAATGATGTCCCTTTTGGAACCAAACAGAGAGAGGAGATGGGAGGGCACCTTCCATGGCGTTGGGGTAGGAGCAGGAACCGGAGGCTCCTCTCCCGGCGCGTGAATGTGGAGAAGGAGCAGAGCTCGCGCGACTGTGGAGGCTATGGGCATCATCCAGGTCGCTGGCCTGCCACTCTACCTACCTACAGAGAATAGACGGGGTCAGAGGGAGAGCGAAGACGATGTTAAACTACGAGGCATGCAAGTGGTGTTTCTAAATAGTTTTCAATTCCGTAACACAATTGCTCGCATGTGAAATACTGAATGTAGCACGTACACTGACATGAGTGTATGTGTTACTTCCAAAGTTTTAAATAGCGCGCTAAGCATCTTAGCGCCGGACCTCTTTCAAATGCTATAGTGTGCTATAGCGGAGCTATAGCGCGCTATTTAAAATGTTTGTTCATTTGTTTGGACCAAAGTCTCTTAGCGCAAGACCTTTTGTAAACGCTATAGCATGCTATAGCGGAGCTATAGCGGGCTATTTGAAACAGTGGTTACTTCCTACTTGCATGGAGAAATCAGCTTCTGTAGTATGAATGAAACCTGTACTCTACTAGTGGGATAGTGGATACTTCAGAGTCCATCACAATCAACATGTGCACTTGTCTTGCAAGCACAATGACATTTCCAGCAAAACCAAAGACCCACAAAAGAAAGATAGATGTTCCTCTGGACTTATTTCTTCTGTCATGTCTGACAACATCTAACAATGCTAATAAAAATCAAGCATGCCCTAGAAAATCATCATACGTACATCACAATAACATTCACTCAAAGTACAATAGCGTAGACCCAAAAGTGCAAACATAATGGGAGATAAACTGTTGATTTAATACAGATGCGCGCAACTGAACTGAGAGGCCGACCTCACGATAGATAATGTTCTGTGGCCATGAAGGGTGTTGTTTTATTCATATCAACATTTGCTTCAATAGTAGACCCCCGCGTTTACTAGTCATTTTGCATGTTAGAAGAACTACTAAATGTAGACAGTTTGGACCGCACAATAGTAGGGCAATCGAAGGCTAGCAACTGTACAACTCCATGTCTTCTCGTGCTGCAACTTGCTACCAAAAATGAAAGCGCTGGATGTTACACATAAGCATCGTGAGTGATTGGGAGACAATTTTGCTTAATGGGAACCAAAGTTTGCATATATATTTTTTCTGTTAAGCTAGATGTACTTATTACAAAACCAGATCATGTAATGGAGCCCTATAATTGGTTCCAGCACCAAAACCAAAACCAAACAAGTTGTGTGGATAATAAAATTCAGCAATCAGTTAATATTTGCACCAAACGATCCCATTGTGAAGATAATGGATGCATTTGATATCACACACATTGCAGGCTGGGAAGCTGGACAAGCACTCATCAGTTACTGGATTCAACACACACACTTGCCACATAAGCATGCATCTTGATGATGGAAGGC
>NW_021197058.1:0-1047 GCF_002162155.2 Triticum dicoccoides
CGTCGTACCTCGTTGGAGGCGACGGTTGCATGTTATATAGGCAGGGGCATCTCCCTGATAAGCATACAAGGTTTGTTGGGATTACATCTTGAGAGACAAGAAAGATCTAGAGAGATAGAGATAAGAAGTTACAACAAGATGGACTCTATCTATCTAGCTAGGCCAGGTTCGGCCGGTGCGCCCTATGGGCCTGTTGTACTATGTTTAACAATCTCCTACCTCTACCTCCCTCTCTTGTGCTCCTGTGTAGGAGGCGTATCACTGAAATGCCGCTCCTTCTAATTCATATACGTATATGGTTGACGAGTCAGGACAAGCAACCATGCCTAATTAAGAAAGCTGGGCTATTTTTCTGGTTTTCTAGTGGGATTCTTGGCTGAAATATAGGAAGTTGTGCTTTTTTACTTGCCCAGGCTTGAGTAGTTCCCTGTTCTGTTGAAGAAGAAAAGAAGCAGACTGGTTCCCTACTTTTTAATAATATGGATTACATACGGAGTAAAATGAGTGAATCTACACTCTAAAGTATGTCTATATACATCCGTATGTAGTTCATATTAAAATCTCTACAAAGACTTATATTTAGAACGGAGGGAGTAGAGTAGAATATACGTACTTCATTACATGGTTTCAATAGACAAAAGTGTCATGCAATTACGTTTATTCATATCCCTCAATGCAGAGGGAATGCCCAAGCCAATGCTTATGGGAATAGTTGTTTCAGTGAGAGCAGCTATGTTTTTGGTTATATTTACTAGTCACAGTAGGTGCATTTCCTATTTAAAAAAGTTCTACAAGGTGCATACTATTTGTCTGCTGCCCGATTGTGACCTTTATTTTCTTTCCGTTGTTTACCAGAGATTTGCATGACTAATCGAAGAGGATGTCTTAATATTTGCCAGTTCAGCTTTTTTGTGTGTGCGACGAATCTCAGCTGCAGCTGGCAGAAAAGCCAACCAGCCCTATCCATCTCTGGAACCCCTATCTTCCGGATAGCAGATGTAAACTCAATCCCCTGCACCTGTCAGAATTTACATTTTATTCATCTTC
>NW_021197059.1:0-899 GCF_002162155.2 Triticum dicoccoides
GGCCAAAATTGTCAGTGTTGATGACCGACACGTAAGCGCACCTTGGGGTTCAACAAGCATGGAAATCACTTCGGGAACCCCAAACGGTGAGTAATAGTCCACGAAACATGTCAGAATCAACAAAAATCGCGAGTGTTGATGACCGACATGTAAACGCACCTTAGGTTTTGTTGATTGTGGAAGCCACTCCGGAACACTAGTGAGTAATAGTCCACGAAACGGCCAGAATCGGCCAAAACTGTGAGTGTTGATGACCGACACATAAGCGCACCTTGGGGTTCAACAAGCATGGAAATCACTTCGACACCCCAAAACGGTGAGTAATAGTCCATGAAACGGGTCAGAATCGACAAAAACCGCGAGTGTTGATGACCGACACGTAAACCCACCACAGGGTTCATTAATCGTGGAAATCACTCCAGGACCCCAAAACAGTGAGTAATAGTCCATGAAATGGGCCAGGATCGGCCAAAACTGTCAATGTTGATGACCTACACGTAAGCCCACCTTGGGGTTCAACAAGCACAAAAATCACTTTTTGACCACAAAACAGTGAGTAATAGTCCACGAAACTTGTCAGAATCAACAAAAACCGCGAGTCTTGATGACCGACACGTAAACGCACCCCAGGGTTTGTTAACCAATGAAATCGCTCCGGGCCCCGAAAACAGTGAGTAATAGTCCATGAAATGGGCCAGAATCGGCCAAAACTATGGGTGTTGTTGACCGTCACGTAAGCACACCTTGGGGTTCGACAAGCATGGAAATCACTTCGGGACCACCAAACGGTGAGTAATAGTCCATGAAACGGGTCAGAATCGACAAAAACCGCGAGTGTTGATGACCGACACGTAAACGCACCCCAGGGTTCGTTAATCATGGAAATCACTCCAGGACCC
>NW_021197060.1:0-2851 GCF_002162155.2 Triticum dicoccoides
TGGATAGTATTTTGCCCTTAAGACTCGGGCACATAAAGAATCTGGCTCTGCTAGTAGCCTCCAGCTCTGTTTCGCTAGTAGGTGGACAGTGGTATCCTCAACCCACCAGGGTTCAAATCCTGGTGCTCGCATTATTCCTGGATTTATTTCAGGATTTCCGGTGATGCACTTTCAGTGGGAGGAGACATTCCCGTCGACGACGAGGCGCCTACGGTGACTTCGTAAATCTCAAGATGATATGCCGGCTCAGTCTCTCGGAGGTGCTCATAGGGGTAGGGTGTGCGTGTGTGCGTTCATAGGGGTGAGTGTATGCGCGTGTATATGAGCGCTTATGTCTGTATTGATGCTCAAAAAAAGTACTATGAATTTGTTATATATTGTAATTGGCGGGTATATTTGATAAATTTTTTCATCTTGACAATGTTTATATGAATTTGTGTGAAAATTCAATTTCAATGCCAATTCAGCTATCTTTACTGCGATTAAATGGCAGACGGTTATCACACAGACTTTTCTGAGCCATCACAATAAAAAACCATGGGACAGAGCCGCACAATAAAATTAGGCATATGACATAGTTTCATGACCATCAAACAGCATTAATTAGTATGATGGGGTTTGTTTGCTCAACTATGGACATGGGTCCTGCCGACGCAATTGTGGCGATGTACTTAAACATTCCATCAAGATCATTAAGCCTCATTCCATAGCTAAAGTTTTCTCTTCCTTGGCATTCTTGACGAATTCAAGTTCTTCTTGCTAGCCTACAGGGGAAGTGTTGATAGATTCAAGATGATTATGCAGATCTAACAGGGCCATTATCAAGGATTCAATTTCACCTTGATGCTCTGGTAGAGCCTTCTTTTTTGCGAGAAAACTTCAGATCTATTCATCTTCAATCTTGGCAGTACAACGAACAACGAACAACAGCTCCATGTCCGTCGCCGGCCCGCCACCCACGCGGCCAGGCACGGCGCCCGTCCGCATCCACAACGACCACCCACCGCAGGGTAGCCATTGTGCCTCCAGGAAGTGGCCGCCGCCACAGATCTGGCACACCACGCCACGAGCACCAGCGCCCGCCGCGCGCGCGAGAGGGACGACCACCATACGCCCTTCACACCACCGCCAGGCACCGGCCCCGCCGCCCGCGGCCGCGCCCACTGCCAGCGCCATGCTGCCGCTCGACCTCGCCAGCCCGCGCCAGCCATCGTCGGAGCAGGGGAAGACAGGCCCCGCCGCCGCCGACACAGACAGGGCTTCGCCCTTCCGCGCGAGCTGGCGGCGGCGAGGGGAGAGGTGGGGGGAGGGGGGCCCGGGGGTTGGCGGCTAGGGTTTCCCCTCCGCGTCGCTCGCGGGAGCGACCGGGAGGGGGAGGGGGGTCTAATTATCTGTATCATCAAGATTAGTTTCAACATGGACACATATGCATGGGTAATCAGATGTGAAGAAGGTGATGCACATATGGTATATGTCCTAAGTTCGGGCATAGTGGTGCGGTCTTAGCAATGCCACTTAATGCCACTTAGGATAATTGTCGAGTTCGAGGAGAGATAAATAAGAATACCTTGTCTTCGCTAAAAGATGATCTTTTGCTAATAAGATAACACAATTCTACCTATTGTAAAAGATGGTGTATATGATAAGGCTGTCTTAGATTGGACATGCTCACAGTGAGTATGTTTTGATTCCAGCGACTCATCTATCCAGACAATTAACCAAACAAGCAATCTTTATGCTTTTCGAGACCACGCACATGCAGAGAGACAGGCGAAAACGACATGGTAGAAAATTAGCATTTGCTTATATATGCACGAGAGTGCATTGAGTTAACTAGCGAAATGGAAAGGCCTAGCACTACGCAAGCATCATACATGATAGATCATCCAGGCTTTATTTTTCATCATCGAATCCATTGCCTGCATCAAAGAGGGCTGATCTCATCGTCCATGCATGCTCTATTAACTAGTAAAGATTTCTTCAAGCTTAAGAAGATCGAAAGTCAACATATAGAAAAATAATAATCAATTAATCTGTACATGAATTGCTGCCTTGTTCATCACAGTATAATTAACAACATCTTGATTCTTAATCACCACATACATCAAAGCTAGACTAGCAAGTAGACCATTGAGCTACACTAGCTTCTATATCCTGAAACATCTCCTGGCTGCAGATGTCGCGTTCTTCCATGGTAGGGCATGCCACAGCCGTGTCGTCGCAGAAGCGGAGCAACTCATCCAACATGCACCGGAAGGCGTCGTCTTCATCCTCTGCAGCGCCAGTGCCTTCTTGGACTTTGCCGTCGAGGTTGCCGGGGAAGAACCCATGCGCCACCACAGCGTCGTGGAGCTCGGGAAAATCTTGAAGCATGTCGTCGGTGAAGAACCCGCCTGGATCCACGCTGCCGTCGTCCACTGCTCCGGGCGGCAACATCGTCTCGCCTTCGTCGGACATGAAGCAGCGCCCATACTCGTGAAGCATCCCGGGTTGTTGGACGATCTGCGGTTCCTGGAGGCGTGGGGTTTGGGGACGTGGAGCATCCGGGTGCTGGACGTCGGCGGCCTTCCTTTTCTTGGAACCAGGAGCATTGATTACCTCGTCGTATGTGGTCTCGCTCCTGTGACGAGACACGCAGACCTTGCAGAGCACCAGGTCGTCTTGCTTGTCGTCGGCGTGGAGGCTGTACTCGGCCATGCACCAGCCGATCCTGATCTTTTCTTTCTCCCCCGGCAACTTCTTGACGTAACTGAGGTTTCGTCTATGGCCTACGAGTTTACCTTGGTTGTCTAGCACGGGGATCCCGCCCTTCTCCGAGTGCCAACAGTAACCCTCGCCGGCGGCGGCCACG
>NW_021197061.1:0-1588 GCF_002162155.2 Triticum dicoccoides
GGGCGGGCCGGCAGGAGTGCCGGCGGCGGTGGTGACGTGTCACGCGCCCATTGGCTGCGGGTGGCGGCGCAAAGACGTCCGGCGGACGGCGGACATGTCCGGAGAGTGATTGTTAGGGTTTCGAGGAGGAAGGAGATCCGAAAACGGAGGGGATCTATTTATAGCCATAGAGGGAGCTAGGAGAGTCCAAATGAGGTGCGGTTTTCGGCCACGCGATCGTGATCGAACGCTTTAGATGATGGAGCATAGTTAGGTGGGTTTTGGGCCAAATTGAAGGGGTGTTGGGCTGCAACACACACGAGGCCTTTTCGGTCCCTCGGTTAACCGTTGGAGTATCAAACGAAGTCCAAATGATACGAAACTTGACAGGCAGTCTACCGGTAGTAAACCAAGGCCGCTTGGCAAGTCTCGGTCCAATCCGGAAATGTTTAATCCCCACACATGAAAGAAAGATAGAAATGGCCACCGGAGGAGAACGAAGCGCCGAAATGCAAAATGGACAACGGGGAAAATGCTCGAATGGACAACGGGGAACATGATATGAGAAGCAAGACAACGACAACAACACACGGAGACAAAACCCGAACCCGAGGAAATAAATATAACTTAGCGCCGGAAACGGCAAGAGTTGGAGTACAAATTGGGAAAGTTACATCCGGGGTGTTACAACACTCCACCACTACGAAAGGATCTCGTCCCGAGATCTAGGACTGAAAGAACGCCGGGTACTCAGAACGGAGGTGATCCTCGCGTTCCCAGGTAGCTTCACGGTCGGTTGACTTTGAGAAATTTGATTGACTTATTGCGAGTCTTGCGTTCTGTCTCTTCAAGAATAGCAACTGGGTGCTCATGATAAGAGAGATCTTCTTGGAGCTCAATGTCCTCGAAGTTGACGGTGCGGTCAGGAGTCTTGAAGCACTTTCGAAGCTGAGAGACATGGAACACGTCATGAACATTTGCAAAGTTTGAAGGAAGCTCGAGTTGATAGGCGAGGTCGCCTCTCTTGCTGACAATCTTGAAAGGTCCCACGTATCTGGGGGCAAGCTTCCCTTTGATACCGAAGCGACGAGTACCTTTCATGGGAGAGACACGGAGGTAAACATGATCTCCGATCTCGAAAGCCAAATCACGGTGCTTACTATCATAGTAGCTCTTCTGACGGGATTGGGCTGCTTTGAGGTTATCTCGAATGACTTTGCGCATTTCTTCTGCCTCTGTGATTAAGTCATTACCCAAAAGCTGACGTTCACCGGTTTCAGACCAGTTGAGAGGGGTACGGCACTTCCTGCCATACAGAATTTCAAAAGGGGCCTTGCCCGAACTTGCTTGAAAACTGTTGTTGTAGGAGAATTCAGCATAAGGAAGACAATCCTCCCACTTCATGCCGAAGGAGATCACACAAGGCCTGAGCATATCTTCAAGAATCTGGTTGACACGCTCGATTTGACCGCTAGTTTGAGGATGGAAAGCTGTGCTGAAGCGGATGTTGGTGCCCATGGCCTTCTGAAAAGAATCCCAAAACTTCGAGGTAAAGATGCTGCCATGGTCTGAAGAGATCACTTGAGGAATACCGTGCAGAGAGACAATA
>NW_021197062.1:0-1588 GCF_002162155.2 Triticum dicoccoides
GGGCGGGCCGGCAGGAGTGCCGGCGGCGGTGGTGACGTGTCACGCGCCCATTGGCTGCGGGTGGCGGCGCAAAGACGTCCGGCGGACGGCGGACATGTCCGGAGAGTGATTGTTAGGGTTTCGAGGAGGAAGGAGATCCGAAAACGGAGGGGATCTATTTATAGCC
This sequence comes from Triticum dicoccoides, assembly GCF_002162155.2. NCBI lineage: Eukaryota > Viridiplantae > Streptophyta > Magnoliopsida > Poales > Poaceae > Triticum > Triticum dicoccoides. The sequence goes on from NW_021197062.1 coordinate 167, forward strand.
ATAGAGGGAGCTAGGAGAGTCCAAATGAGGTGCGGTTTTCGGCCACGCGATCGTGATCGAACGCTTTAGATGATGGAGCATAGTTAGGTGGGTTTTGGGCCAAATTGAAGGGGTGTTGGGCTGCAACACACACGAGGCCTTTTCGGTCCCTCGGTTAACCGTTGGAGTATCAAACGAAGTCCAAATGATACGAAACTTGACAGGCGGTCTACCGGTAGTAAACCAAGGCCGCTTGGCAAGTCTCGGTCCAATCCGGAAATGTTTAATCCCCACACATGAAAGAAAGATAGAAATGGCCACCGGAGGAGAACGAAGCGCCGAAATGCAAAATGGACAACGGGGAAAATGCTTGAATGGACAACGGGGAACATGATATGAGAAGCAAGACAACGACAACAACACACGGAGACAAAACCCGAACCCGAGGAAATAAATATAACTTAGCGCCGGAAACGGCAAGAGTTGGAGTACAAATTGGGAAAGTTACATCCGGGGTGTTACAACACTCCACCACTACGAAAGGATCTCGTCCCGAGATCTAGGACTGAAAGAACGCCGGGTACTCAGAACGGAGGTGATCCTCGCGTTCCCAGGTAGCTTCACGGTCGGTTGACTTTGAGAAATTTGATTGACTTATTGCGAGTCTTGCGTTCTGTCTCTTCAAGAATAGCAACTGGGTGCTCATGATAAGAGAGATCTTCTTGGAGCTCAATGTCCTCGAAGTTGACGGTGCGGTCAGGAGTCTTGAAGCACTTTCGAAGCTGAGAGACATGGAACACGTCATGAACATTTGCAAAGTTTGAAGGAAGCTCGAGTTGATAGGCGAGGTCGCCTCTCTTGCTGACAATCTTGAAAGGTCCCACGTATCTGGGGGCAAGCTTCCCTTTGATACCGAAGCGACGAGTACCTTTCATGGGAGAGACACGGAGGTAAACATGATCTCCGATCTCGAAAGCCAAATCACGGTGCTTACTATCATAGTAGCTCTTCTGACGGGATTGGGCTGCTTTGAGGTTATCTCGAATGACTTTGCGCATTTCTTCTGCCTCTGTGATTAAGTCATTACCCAAAAGCTGACGTTCACCGGTTTCAGACCAGTTGAGAGGGGTACGGCACTTCCTGCCATACAGAATTTCAAAAGGGGCCTTGCCCGAACTTGCTTGAAAACTGTTGTTGTAGGAGAATTCAGCATAAGGAAGACAATCCTCCCACTTCATGCCGAAGGAGATCACACAAGGCCTGAGCATATCTTCAAGAATCTGGTTGACACGCTCGATTTGACCGCTAGTTTGAGGATGGAAAGCTGTGCTGAAGCGGATGTTGGTGCCCATGGCCTTCTGAAAAGAATCCCAAAACTTCGAGGTAAAGATGCTGCCATGGTCTGAAGAGATCACTTGAGGAATACCGTGCAGAGAGACAATA
>NW_021197063.1:0-1085 GCF_002162155.2 Triticum dicoccoides
GCGGGTGGAGCTTATGCGTCATACTCCATGACCTTTCATGAGTTTACTAGAGAGAACCCTACTCTCATAGATTGCGACGTTTGACAATCAGACTCATATAGGTGTGTTCTTCAAAAGATGTTCTGCAGGATAACATCTCTGCTTAAATAATCCACTTAGAACACATTAAGATATACATCAACCTGCCATGCAGATTAGGAGAGTATTGCATCTTCATGGAGTGGTATTCTGAATAGTAAGGATACTCTCCTCTCAGTTGACCAACAGCTTGTCTTCCACATCTAATTCACGGGATCTCCGATCACAAAGAATAGGTTACCACTGTGAACAACTCATATTGTGGGTCTCATACCCATCTCCCTCGATGCATTATCTATCACATTACGTGATAGACCCTTGGTAAAAGGATCTGCCAGATTTTTAGACGTTTGAATATAATCCAACGCAATAACTCCGGAGTTTTTCATTTTCCTGACAGACTTTAACCTTCTCTGAACGTGTCTTGATGACTTCATGTTATCCTTTGAGCTGCTCACTTTCGTGATCACAGTTGGATTGTCGCAGTTCATAAGGACACCCGGTATAGGTTTCTTAACAACCGGCAAGTCATTCAAGAGCTGGCGAAGCCAATCTGCTTCAACCGTAGCTGTATCTAGTGTTGTGAGTTCTGCTTCCATTGTTGACCTCGTTAAGATGGTCTGCTTACAAGACTTCCAAGAAACAGCGCCACCTCCATGAGTGAACACATATCCGCTCATGGCCTTTATCTCATCAGCATCTGAGATCCAGTATGAGTCACTATATCCTTCAAGCACCTTTGGATGCCCGGTGTAGTGAATTCCATACTTTGCAGTGCCTTTCAAATAACGCAAAACTCTTTCTAGAGCTTTCCAATGCACATCTCCTGGTTTTGAAACAAACCGACTCAGTTTGCTAACAACAAAAGAGATGTCAGGTCTTGTAGCACTGGCTAAGTACATAAGCGAGCCAATAATCTGAGAATACTTCAATTGGTCTCTAGCAATTCTTCGATTCTTTCGAAGCAACACACTAGCATCTGTTGGGTTTCGTAGTAATTTCAAAAA
>NW_021197064.1:0-916 GCF_002162155.2 Triticum dicoccoides
ACTTGGAACCTTTTCAGAGTTCATTTCAAATGCTTTTCAATTTCATGGTCTTATAGCTCAAAATAATCAGTAAATGCATGAAAAATAACAAATGAAGTCAGAAAGGGTTGTAAATTGATGATTTGGCTTTAAATGGTGCATTATGAACACAGAAAAACAATGGAGTTCAAATAAGTGTAACAGACGAGTTTCCGTATGAAACTCTGATACTTCGAAAGAGATTGTCCGTTTTGTACACGAAGTGCATCCAGTTTTTGCCGTAACCCTCTCTACTTTCTCGCACATGCTCTGTGGGTGAAATGATGATACCATGCCAACTTGGAACCTTTTCAGAGTTCATTTCAAATGCTTTGCAATTTCATGGTCTTATAGCTCAAAATAATCAGTAAATGCATGAAATATAACAAATGAAGTCAGAAAGGGTTGTAAATTGATGATGTGGCTTTGAGTGGTGCATTTTGAACACAGAAAAACAAGGGAGTTCAAATAAGTTAAAAAATGAAATCCCTTTGTAACAGACGAGTTTCCATATGAAACCCTGATACTTCGAAAGAGATTGTCCGTTTTGTACACGAAGTGCATCCAGTTTTAGCCGTAACCCTCTCTACTTTCTCGCACATGCTATGTGGCTGAAATGATGATACCATGCGAACTTGGACCCTTTTCAGAGTTCATTTCAAATGCTTTTCAATTTCATGGTTTTATAGCTCAAAATAATCAGTAAATGCATGAAAAATAACAAATGAAGTCAGAAAGGGTTGTAAATTGAGGATGTGGCTTTGAATGGTGCAATTTCAACACAGAAAAACAAGGGAATTCAAATAAGTTAAAAAAATGAAATCCCTTTGTAACAGACGAGTTTCCATATGAAACCCTGATACTTTGAAAGAAATTGTCCGTTTTGTACACGAAGTGC
>NW_021197065.1:0-1200 GCF_002162155.2 Triticum dicoccoides
TTTGAGTCTTCAAACTGGTGGCATCATTTATTCATATCTTGTATGATGTACATGCATTCAGAATTTTAGATGGAGGTCATTGTCAGCATTTTGGAGTACCAACTGAATGGCATGCATTGTGGTTAAAAACAACATTGTAAACTATGACTAATTATCATCTCGCTCCTGATGATAGCCTTGATTCTCTACCGCCACCATCTGCAACTGCCAATCGCAGCCTCCCTCGACACACATGATTTGGCGTGAGTTGTTGCCCTCTTCTTCGTTTTCCATGCCCCTCTACCTAGTTTCAACTGTGCCCCTGCGCCAACAGCATGTGACAAGGCTTCAAGCAAGTCAGATGAGCGGCATTCTTGTGAACCAATGTTCACCATTCAGCCATTCCCTTCGAACTTATCAATGCTCTACCAGGTGAGACCCAGATCTAGGTTTTCTTCCGGAGCATCCCGAGCCTGGTAACGCAAACTGCAACGACGATGCCTCTGTCAAACACATATGGTACGTGACATTGGCACAACATTGGCGCACATCTTGAACCGCACCTGGAGGTAGTTAGGATAGAGATAGATAGACTTAGTTGAGTTATTTCTTTCTCCTCAAATTCTATCTCTTCTCTCTCAATATCTCCTGTAATCTAAACAACTTGTATGCATTGTACGGGAGGTGCGCCCAGCTATATAAACACGTGCCCGTCGGCCTCAACAGGCAAGACGTTTCCAGCTAATCGCACATGGTAGTCAGAGCTATCCTTTTCCCATCGTAGCTCCCTGACTCCATCTAGCCCTAGCCATGTCTTCCACTTCCGGTGCATCCCAAACCAACCTCAGCGGCCAAGTTACCGAGAAGTTAACCCGCACAAACTATGTGCTATGGCGCACGCAAGTCATCCCTTAGCTTCGTGGCGCCGGCGTCTACGGCTACGTCGACGGCACTCAGCCGGAGCCGGAGAAACTCCTCGTCAACACCAAGGACGGTAAGGAGGTCTCATCATCGCCCAACCCTCTCCACCCAATCTGGGTCCGGGAGGATCAGCAGGTTTTGGGGTACCTGCTGAATAACCTGACGCGTGAGGTGCTGCTCACGGTGACCACGGTCATCACCGCGGGCGCGCTCTGGACGACGCTCGCTGGGATGTTCTCGTCCCAATCTGCCAGCCGCATCAACAACATACGCACGTCCCTCATCAACGCGCAGAAGGGG
>NW_021197066.1:0-1193 GCF_002162155.2 Triticum dicoccoides
AACACCACAGCGTAATGGTGTGTCCGAACGTCGTAATCGTACTTTACTAGATATGGTGCGATCTATGATGTCTCTTACTGATTTACCGCTATCATTTTGGGGATATGCTTTAGAGACGGCCGCATTCACATTAAATAGGGCACCATCAAAATCCGTTGAGACGACGCCTTATGAACTGTGGTTTGGCAAGAAACCAAAGTTGTCGTTTCTTAAAGTTTGGGGCTGCGATGCTTATGTGAAAAAGCTTCAACCTGATAAGCTCGAACCCAAATCGGAGAAATGTGTCTTCATAGGATACCCAAAGGAAACTGTTGGGTACACCTTCTATCACAGATCCGAAGGCAAGACATTCGTTGCTAAGAATGGATCATTTCTAGAGAAGGAGTTTCTCTCGAAAGAAGTGAGTGGGAGGAAAGTAGAACTTGACGAGGTAACTGTACCTGCTCCTTTACTAGAAAGTAGTTCATCACAGAAAACTGTTTCAGTGACACCTACACCAGTTAGTGAGGAAGCCAATGATAATGATCATGAAACTTCAGATCAAGATACTACTGAACCTCGTAGATCAACCAGAGTAAGATCCGCACCAGAGTGGTACGGTAATCCTGTTCTGGAGGTCATGCTACTAGATCATGATGAACCTACGAACTATGAAGAAGCGATGGTGAGCCCAGATTCCGCAAAGTGGCTTGAAGCCATGAAATCTGAGATGGGATCCATGTATGAGAACAAAGTATGGACTTTGGTTAACTTGCCCGATGATCGGCAAGCAATTGAGAATAAATGGATCTTTAAGAAGAAGACTGACGCTGATGGTAATGTTACTGTCTACAAAGCTCGACTTGTCGCAAAAGGTTTTCGGCAAGTTCAAGGGATTGACTACGATGAGACCTTCTCACCCGTAGCGATGCTTAAGTCCGTCCGAATCATGTTAGCAATTGCCGCATTTTATGATTATGAAATTTGGCAGATGGATGTCAAAACTGCATTCCTGAATGGATTTCTGGAAGAAGAGTTGTATATGATGCAACCAGAAGGTTTTGTCGATCCAAAGGGAGCTAACAAAGTGTGCAAGCTCCAGCGATCCATTTATGGACTGGTGCAAGCCTCTCGGAGTTGGAATAAACGTTTTGATAGTGTGATCAAAGCATTTGGTTTTATACAGACTTTCGGAGAAGCCTGTATTTACAAGA
>NW_021197067.1:0-743 GCF_002162155.2 Triticum dicoccoides
CTCGATGAAGTGGACAGCGGCGGAGCTCCTGGACACGGTGAGAGGACGCACGGGCGGCGGGGAGCACGGCTACGACAAAGGCACGGCGATGGTGGCGTCGGCCATGGCGGGGGAGCGCGAGGGGGAGGAGCTGGAGAGGAGAGGGGGTGTCTGGGGGGTTCGGGGGAGCGAGGGGGCTGATCCACGACGTCACCGGGCGAGGGGAGCGGCGAGGCGGCGAGCAGGTGCGTGGCGCACGCTGCGGTCGCCGTCGGGCACCTGCCTGCCTGCCTGGCCGGCAAGCAGCTCGCTGGAGCGGTGCTGGGCTGGGCCGGCAGGTGGGCCGGGAGCAGGCGCCAGGTAAGCTTTTCCCATTTTCTTTCTGTGTCTGTTTTTTTAATACTTCTGCAACTTTGTTGAATTAAATAAAATACTTAGGCAACTCCTAAAATCACCAAATTACTCCTGGTCCATAGTTGGATTATTTCCAACATGAAACATTTTAGTTTGGAGATATTTGAGCATTTAAATATTTTATATAATTTTAAATGCCCAAATTCAAATATTTATGATTTAATTCAAAAACCCTAAGATGGCCTAGGAAAATGTGCACCACTTTTGGCAGAGGTTCTGAACCAAGACAAAAATGATGGGCATTTTAGAAGGGCATTTCAGGTTCATTGAAAAAGTTTTTTAGTAAACCCTAGTTGGTTTCAGAGGGGACTGGGGGTTCTGTCATCCCCATTTCAAGTTTCTGATGAAAA
>NW_021197068.1:0-638 GCF_002162155.2 Triticum dicoccoides
CTCGACTTGCGTTACGCTAACACAGGGTGGCAGTGGTGTCACGTGCTCGTCTCGGCGTCCGTTGTTGCTACCGCGACGACATCCGCCTCGACTCGCGTTACGCTAAGACAAGGTTGCAGTGCTGTCACGTGCTCGTCTCGGCCTCCATCGTCGCTACCGCGACGACGTCCGCCTCGACTCGCGTTACACTAAGACAGGGTGGCACTGGTGTCACGTGCTCGTCTCGGCGTCCGTCGTCGTTACCGCAACGACGTCCGCCTCGACTCGCGTTACGCTAAGACAGGGAGGCACTGGTTTCACGTGCTCGTCTCGGCGTCCGTTGTCGCTACCGCGACGATGTCCGCCTCGACTCACTTACGCTAAGACAGGGTTGCAGTACTGTCACGTGCTCGTCTCGGCGTCTGTCGTCGCTACCGCGACAACGTCTGCCTCGACTCGCGTTACGCTAATACAGGGTGGCAATGGTGTCACGTGCTCGTCTCGGCGTCCATCGTCGCTACCGCGACGACGTCCGCCTCGACTCCCGTTATGCTAAGACAGGGTGGCACTGTTGTCATGTGCTCGTCTCGGCGTCCGTCGTCGCTACCGCGACAACGTCCGCCTCGACTCGCGTTACGCTAAGACAGGGTGACACTGGT
>NW_021197069.1:0-940 GCF_002162155.2 Triticum dicoccoides
ATGAACATAAAAAGGTTAAGGTTGCGGTTGGTTCTTTCACTGGTTATGCTTTGGTTTGGTGGAGTGAATATTGTCGGTTACACCCTGATTATATACCTACTACTTGGGATGATTTGAAACTTGCCATGCGACATACTTTCGTCCCTGCTTATTATACTCGTGACATGATTAAGAAGTTGCAACACTTAAAACAAGGTAGTGAAACTGTAACAAAATATTATGATGATTTACAAACTACCTTGTTGCATTCCTCTTTAGAAGAAAGTGAAGATGATTTTATGGATAGATTTTGGGGAGGATTAAACCGTGATATTCAAGAGAAACTAATTCATGAAGAGTGTTATCCTATGGACCATTTGTTTCATCTTGCTTGCAAAGCTGAACAGGAAATAAAACGACGTGTTGGCCACGAGGAGAACAAGCGCACGGTGCACATTCCAAGAGTTGACATGATTGTTCCTTCAACTACTAGGCATACTAGGACAACCACATCCGTTGTTGTCAGGACTACATCACCTCCACCATGTGACACATCGCCCCCGAGAGTGGCTACATCATCTGAGTTGATCATAAGAGGTAATGACAAAGGTACTGATCTTCCATCTCTACATGAGAATGATGAATGCCTTGTCAATTTGAATGCACCATCTGATGAGCTACCCACTACTTTGATCACACCACCTATTTTAGAGGACTACGTTGATAATTTGACTTTGCCATGTGATCAAACAACTGAAATACCAACAATTTTGAGTGCACCCATTGAATTAACTATTGATGCAAAAGAACCAATGTTTAATCATTTTGATATGACCTCTAATCTTGGTGATGATTCTGTGTTGAATGACTTATTGCATGTTTGCTTATTTAAGCATGTTGTAGCATGTAAATTTGATGCAAGTAAGGTTTATTCACCAATGTTGGGATGGTTTAATGATGA
>NW_021197070.1:0-1513 GCF_002162155.2 Triticum dicoccoides
AGGAGAAGCAGGGCGCGGCGAGCTGCGGTTCCTGGTGGACGGGGCACGACGGCGATGATGGGGATCGGGCGTGGGGCTCCTGCGTGCGGGATCGAGCGAGAGATGGGGCGCAAAGGAGGGGAAGGGGAAGATCGAGGAGATGGGCTCCTCTGGCGGCGCGAGGGAGGAGAGGGAGACGAGAGGGAGAGATGGGGATCGGGCGCTGCGGCTAGGGTTAGAGGGGCACCGGCTGGGCCTTGGGCCGGCTTAGGGTTGCAGGCTGCTGGGCTCTCTCTCTCTCCCTCATTTTCCCATTTAAAACAAAACAGAAAAAGAGAAAGAAAAGAAAGAGAAGGATAGGCAAAGAATTAGCACATGCAAATAATATTCTTGGACTCACAAAAATGCGCTAGTCCCAAGAAAATAGAAGTGAGCAAGATTGAAAGATTAAATTCAAACTCATTTGATTTAAATTCAAATGATTTGAATAGGAAGTGAGGTTTGTGAAGGTCCAAAAATGTTTGGATTTTTGGTGGAGCTCTGGAAAATGATGAAATAATAAATGGCAAAGTTGGAGATCAAGAATTAAGACAACAAAGGCATTGGATATTTTGCAAGTGTGTTATGGTTAATTCCAAATAAATGGAATATTTAATATAGCTCCCTAATATTGGAGGATATGTTATAAAGAGAAGTCACCATGTGAGTCCCTCGATTTAAATGGATCGAAAAATCCATACAATTTATTTAGTTGAGGTTTTAAAAATTAATGATATGCTGGCATGATGACATGAAGCAATGCACATGATGCAAGGATGAATGCAACAAATAAAACAAATCACACGACGAAACTCAGAATAGCTGGAAGTCTTTTGGAGCGTCGGTCTCGGGGCGTTACAACACTCCACCACTACAAGAGGATCTCGTCCCGAGATCTAGGATGGCACCAGAGAGAAATGGAAGAGGAAGAGAAGAGGTAAAACTAAGTTGCTTCTTTGACCAATGAGTGAAACCAAAGAACCTTGAGAGGTTGAACAAATTGAAAGAAAGAATACAAAGGATATGAACGAGATTGCAAACAATCCGTTAGAAAGAGGAACAAGGAACATTACGAGAACTTGAAGGTTGCAAAGACATGAATCAAGAGTTTAATGGACAAGATAGAATTCGAAACCACTCCGGTTAAAACAAGATGAGAGGGGAAGAATTCGGGCAGTACTCCGGTTGAACATGGAAGGAATAGAACATGAATTTGAGAAGATGGGATGTTACTTGATGAAATCAACAACACACTGCCTCCGGAACTATTGAAAGAATGGCACAATGGGTAAGAAGGATTTCAGACAGCTCTCCAGTTGAGGAAGGAGGGAAAACTTGATAAGATTAGAGAACTCGAATGAAAACACGACACTCCGGTTAAATGGATAAGCAAGAAAAGAACACGATCCTCATGAATCGAGATGGTGAGTGAAAAGAGCAACGTCACAATGCCTCCGAAAGAAATAATAGAAGATATATCATTGGAATAACAGAA
>NW_021197071.1:0-1095 GCF_002162155.2 Triticum dicoccoides
GCCGCCGGGCGCCGCCACCGGCCTCCCCCGACCTTCCCGGCGCCGCCCCGGCCTCTCCCCGCTGCTCCGGCCGCCTCCACCGGCTCCGGCGAGCCGTCTCCGGCGAACTCGCGCGGGTGCTACAGTGCTGCTACAGTAGCCGGATCTAGATCTAGGTTGACCCTCTCTCCCTCGAAACCCTAACTCCCAGATTTTTATGCATTCTTTGACTGTTCGTATCTCCGTAACCGTAGCTCCGTTTTGGGCATATGATATATCAAAATCTTCGCCTCGACATGTACATCATTTCATTCCATTGCATCATTTGCATTTGAGGTCATCTTGATGCCCAAAATTCTGTTATAAGGAGGCTTCGTGAGTTAAATTGCAGATCCGTTAGTTCATCATGCACTTTTGTCATTTTGCCATGTTTAATTCGTGCATGATATGCCTGTGCCCCTTTGGGATGAATTGTTAAGTATTTTGTCTTCTTTCCAGAGGTGTCACCCATGCATTTTTAGGATGTGTGTGTTGTCCTCTGCAAGCTTGCGAAGAGAGGTACGTGAGATTGCAGATTTCAGGGACTTAGTGATTTCACTAAGTCTGGGATATTTTAGTTCGTGATGCTATATGTCCAGCTTGTTTCCTAGTGATCCGTGCCTTTTTTGAGGATGATCAGCAAGGGAGTTTTGATAATTATGTTATGCTCTATCCATCCATGTCTTTGTTTGCATATGTGGAGTGCTCTAGGTTGACTCAATCGAGCTCAACTTTTGCTTCGTTGTTAATCCGGGCAGATCGTCAACTTGTTTGCGATTTTGCCGATGCTACCGTTAGTGTTCCATGCATGCTATGCCTTCGTTCTTGCCATGTGTAGCTAGCACTTTGTGCCTTCTTGCTGGTTATATGCTTTCCTTGCCATGACTTGCACCGTAGTGAGTGCATCGAGCTCGTTTACATGCCTTCGCGAGTTATATTTCAGCGTGTCTCAGTTTTCACTAAGTCTGAAAACTGATTGTGTTCGAGCTATGTTCGTGAGCTCGGTAGAGTATTTTGTGAACCCTTTTGGCCCCAGGTCACTTTGGGTGTTTTTTTAAGCTTGTTGAGTAGCTCCAT
>NW_021197072.1:0-2609 GCF_002162155.2 Triticum dicoccoides
GTATGCCTCATGACAACTGAAGCCACACGAGTTGAACTATGCCACGCATGATTTGGAGTTAGCAGCCGTGGTGCATGCACTAAAGACCTGGAGACATTATCTTATTGGAAACCGTTGTGATGTGTACACGGATCATAAGAGCTTGAAGTACATTTTCACACAGAAGGAGTTGAACCTCAGGCAGAGGAGATGGTTGGAACTTATAAAGGATTACGACATGAAGCTACACTACCATCCAGGAAAAGCCAATGTCGTAGCAGATGCTTTGAGCCGGAAGAGTTATGCTAATGTTCTTGTGAGCAATGGAATGCCAAAGGAATTAGCTGCAGAGATCATGGAACTACGATTGGACATTGTTCCAAGAGGTTTTCTTGCAACAATGGAAGTTCAGTCGACACTGTTGGATAAGATTCGAGAAGCTCATAAGGAAGACAAAGAGATTGCTGAGATAAGAGAGAGGATGGGCGAAGGTAAAGCCAAAGGTTTTCGCGAAGATGAGCATGATACCTTATGGTTTGAGGACCGAATTTATGTGCCCAACAATTTAGAGATTAGGAAGTTGATACTACAGGAGGCCCATGACTCACCATACTCGATTCACCCCGGAAACACCAAGATGTATTTGGACTTGAAGGAACGTTTCTGATGGACTGGAATGAAGAAGGATATTGCCGAGTATGTAGCCGTATGTGATGTATGTTAGAGAGTGAAGGCAGAACATCAGAAGCCAGCAGGACTGTTACAGCCTATGCCAATACCCGAATGTAAGTGGGATAAACTTGGTATGGACTTTATTACCGGATTACCCAGAACCAAGGCAGGATATGATTCTATATGGGTAGTTATGGATCGATTGACTAAGGTAGCTCATTTCATCCCGGTGAAAACAACATATACAAGTGCGAAGTTGGCCAAGATATATATGACCAGGATCATATGTTTACATGGAGTTCCGAGGAGCATCGTATCAGATAGAGGAACCCAGTTTACTTCAAAGTTTTGGCATCAACTACACCAGACTTTGGGAACCCGATTGGAGTTCAGTACAGCTTTTCACCCGCAGACCGATGGGCAGACAGAGAGAGTCAATCAGATTTTGGAGGATATGTTGAGAGCCTGTGCGCTAGATTATGGATCTAGTTGGGATGACAATTTGCCGTACGCAGAGTTTTCTTATAACAACAGTTACCAGGCCAGTTTGAAGATGGCACCATTCGAAGCACTGTATGGACGCGGGTGTAGAACACCATTGATGTGGGACGAGGTAGGAGATCGTCAGTTGTTTGGACCAGATTTGATCAAGGAATCAGAGGAGAAAGTTAAACTGATTAGAGACAGACTAAAGATTGCTTAGTCCAGACAGAAGAGTTACGCAGACTCAGAACGCAAGGAAGTAACTTATGAAGTTGGAGACAGAGCCTATCTACAAGTATCACCCTTGAGGGGAGTAAACGATTTGGAGTCAAGGGAAAGTTAGCCCCGAGATTTGTAGGACCATATCGTATTTTGGAACGGATGGGAGAAGTTGCCTACAAGCTGGAGTTACCAGAAGGATTGTCAGGAGTTCACGATGTGTTTCACGTATCACAGCTGAAGAAGTGCCATGCTGAGATGGCCGATATACCATTGAATGATACAGTACCGTTGGAGGCGATTCAGCTGGATAATAATCTGACTTATGAGGAGAAGCCAGTTAAGATTCTTGAGTTTGATAGCCGAGTCACTCGCAACAAGGTGATCAAATTTTGCAAAGTTCAGTGGAGTCATCATTCTGAGGAGGAAGCCACCTGGGAGCGAGAGTAGGATATTCGCAAGGACCATCCGCACCTATTTTCTAGCCAACCCGAATCTCGAGGGCGAGATTCATCTTAAGGGGGGTAGGTTTGTAACATCCCAAATTTCCAATTTGGCATGTTATACATAGATCATCCATGCATATCATATTTTATTTCTTTCTCGTTTGCAATCCTCGAAATCCTAAGCAACTCAAGGACCTTCGGAGAGAGTTGGGGATTTTCTAATTTCCATATTTGAAATTTTTATCAAATAATGAAGACGAGGATTTGATTTTAAATATTTTCTCTCCGGAAAAATATTTCATTTTAAAATAATAAATGAGGGGAGATAATATGACTTCTCCAAAATAATTGAAATATCGGAGGAAAAATGTTAAAATCATTTCTGGGAATTTATTTGATTTATTCGGGATTTTATTGCTCCTAGAAAAATGTTGCATGTTTTAAAAATTGCATTTTCGGGGCCAAGAAAAGTTCATCTTGTTCTAAATATTTTATTTAGACGGAGAAAACTTGTTTTGGAATTTTTAGATTTTTATTTATTTTTCTAGGAATTTTTCTTCGGCGGAATGTTTTAAAAAAAAATAAAAAAAATTACCTCGCGCCCGACTGGGCCGAAGGCCCAGCCGAGCAGGCCGACCCAACCAGCCGCCGCCGCCGCCTTCCCCGCGCGTGCGCCGTGCGCCGCACGGACGCCGAGGGCGAAGTCCGAGCCGGACTCCACCCCCGGGCGCCCCCTCGCCCAAGCCAGCCCCGCCCCGCCCCCGCCGCCACACCGCCGCCACACCACCCGCCACCCGCCGCCGCTGCAGC
>NW_021197073.1:0-2609 GCF_002162155.2 Triticum dicoccoides
GTATGCCTCATGACAACTGAAGCCACACGAGTTGAACTATGCCACGCATGATTTGGAGTTAGCAGCCGTGGTGCATGCACTAAAGACCTGGAGACATTATCTTATTGGAAACCGTTGTGATGTGTACACGGATCATAAGAGCTTGAAGTACATTTTCACACAGAAGGAGTTGAACCTCAGGCAGAGGAGATGGTTGGAACTTATAAAGGATTACGACATGAAGCTACACTACCATCCAGGAAAAGCCAATGTCGTAGCAGATGCTTTGAGCCGGAAGAGTTATGCTAATGTTCTTGTGAGCAATGGAATGCCAAAGGAATTAGCTGCAGAGATCATGGAACTACGATTGGACATTGTTCCAAGAGGTTTTCTTGCAACAATGGAAGTTCAGTCGACACTGTTGGATAAGATTCGAGAAGCTCATAAGGAAGACAAAGAGATTGCTGAGATAAGAGAGAGGATGGGCGAAGGTAAAGCCAAAGGTTTTCGCGAAGATGAGCACGATACCTTATGGTTTGAGGACCGAATTTATGTGCCCAACAATTTAGAGATTAGGAAGTTGATACTACAGGAGGCCCATGACTCACCATACTCGATTCACCCCGGAAACACCAAGATGTATTTGGACTTGAAGGAACGTTTCTGATGGACTGGAATGAAGAAGGATATTGCCGAGTATGTAGCCGTATGTGATGTATGTTAGAGAGTGAAGGCAGAACATCAGAAGCCAGCAGGACTGTTACAGCCTATGCCAATACCCGAATGTAAGTGGGATAAACTTGGTATGGACTTTATTACCGGATTACCCAGAACCAAGGCAGGATATGATTCTATATGGGTAGTTATGGATCGATTGACTAAGGTAGCTCATTTCATCCCAGTGAAAACAACATATACAAGTGCGAAGTTGGCCAAGATATATATGACCAGGATCATATGTTTACATGGAGTTCCGAGGAGCATCGTATCAGATAGAGGAACCCAGTTTACTTCAAAGTTTTGGCATCAACTACACCAGACTTTGGGAACCCGATTGGAGTTCAGTACAGCTTTTCACCCGCAGACCGATGGGCAGACAGAGAGAGTCAATCAGATTTTGGAGGATATGTTGAGAGCCTGTGCGCTAGATTATGGATCTAGTTGGGATGACAATTTGCCGTACGCAGAGTTTTCTTATAACAACAGTTACCAGGCCAGTTTGAAGATGGCACCATTCGAAGCACTGTATGGACGCGGGTGTAGAACACCATTGATGTGGGACGAGGTAGGAGATCGTCAGTTGTTTGGACCAGATTTGATCAAGGAATCAGAGGAGAAAGTTAAACTGATTAGAGACAGACTAAAGATTGCTTAGTCCAGACAGAAGAGTTACGCAGACTCAGAACGCAAGGAAGTAACTTATGAAGTTGGAGACAGAGCCTATCTACAAGTATCACCCTTGAGGGGAGTAAACGATTTGGAGTCAAGGGAAAGTTAGCCCCGAGATTTGTAGGACCATATCGTATTTTGGAACGGATGGGAGAAGTTGCCTACAAGCTGGAGTTACCAGAAGGATTGTCAGGAGTTCACGATGTGTTTCACGTATCACAGCTGAAGAAGTGCCATGCTGAGATGGCCGATATACCATTGAATGATACAGTACCGTTGGAGGCGATTCAGCTGGATAATAATCTGACTTATGAGGAGAAGCCAGTTAAGATTCTTGAGTTTGATAGCCGAGTCACTCGCAACAAGGTGATCAAATTTTGCAAAGTTCAGTGGAGTCATCATTCTGAGGAGGAAGCCACCTGGGAGCGAGAGTAGGATATTCGCAAGGACCATCCGCACCTATTTTCTAGCCAACCCGAATCTCGAGGGCGAGATTCATCTTAAGGGGGGTAGGTTTGTAACATCCCAAATTTCCAATTTGGCATGTTATACATAGATCATCCATGCATATCATATTTTATTTCTTTCTCGTTTGCAATCCTCGAAATCCTAAGCAACTCAAGGACCTTCGGAGAGAGTTGGGGATTTTCTAATTTCCATATTTGAAATTTTTATCAAATAATGAAGACGAGGATTTGATTTTAAATATTTTCTCTCCGGAAAAATATTTCATTTTAAAATAATAAATGAGGGGAGATAATATGACTTCTCCAAAATAATTGAAATATCGGAGGAAAAATGTTAAAATCATTTCTGGGAATTTATTTGATTTATTCGGGATTTTATTGCTCCTAGAAAAATGTTGCATGTTTTAAAAATTGCATTTTCGGGGCCAAGAAAAGTTCATCTTGTTCTAAATATTTTATTTAGACGGAGAAAACTTGTTTTGGAATTTTTAGATTTTTATTTATTTTTCTAGGAATTTTTCTTCGGCGGAATGTTTTAAAAAAAAATAAAAAAAATTACCTCGCGCCCGACTGGGCCGAAGGCCCAGCCGAGCAGGCCGACCCAACCAGCCGCCGCCGCCGCCTTCCCCGCGCGTGCGCCGTGCGCCGCACGGACGCCGAGGGCGAAGTCCGAGCCGGACTCCACCCCCGGGCGCCCCCTCGCCCAAGCCAGCCCCGCCCCGCCCCCGCCGCCACACCGCCGCCACACCACCCGCCACCCGCCGCCGCTGCAGC
>NW_021197074.1:0-1102 GCF_002162155.2 Triticum dicoccoides
TGAGTAGACACTTCTGAATCATTCGCATAAATGTGGCTCCGGCATTCTTGAGGCCGAATGGCATGGTGATATAGCAGAAGCACCCGAATGGAGTGATGAAAGCTGTTTTTACCTCATCGGGCCCGTACAGACGGATCTGGTGGTACCCGGAGTAAGCATCTAAAAAAGACAACCTCTCGCATCCCGCGGTCGAGTCAACAATTTGATCTATGCGAGGGAGAGGAAAGTGATCTTTCGGGCAGGCCCGGTTGATGTGCTTGAAATCAATGCACATTCGGAGCGACTTGTCCTTCTTAGGAACCATGACGACATTAGCGAGCCACTCGGAGTGGTATATCTCTCGGATAAATCCTGCCGCCAACAGTCGAGCCACTTCTTCACCGATGGCCTTTCTCTTCTGGACGGCGGACCGCCGAAGATGCTCTTTGACTGGTTTTGCAGACGAGTCGACTCTTAGGAGATGCTCAGCCAGTCCCCTGGGAACACCTGGCATGTCAGCGGGCTTCCATGCAAAAATGTCCCAGTTCTCACGGAGGAACTGGATGAGCGCTTCTTCCTATTTTGGGTCGAGTGTTGTGGAGATGCGGGTTGGAGCTGCTTCGGGGTCGGTCGGGTGAATGTGAACATGCTTCGTCTCACGGGACGACTGGAATGCAGACTCTGTGGCGGGCTTCTTGGATCGCAGCAAGTCACTCGGATCTGCGTTTTGCTTGTATTCTTCGAACTCGACCGCTGTCACTTGGGAATCGGCAATCTTGGAGCCCTTCTGAAAGCACTCCTCTGCCTTTTTCCTATCACCGGTGACAGTGATCACACCTTTGGGACCGGGCATCTTCAATTTGAGGTACACGTAACATGGTCGAGCCATGAACCGTGCATAGGCTGGTCTCCCCAAAATGGCATGATATGCACTTTGAAAATCCACGACCTCAAACGTCAACTTTTCTTTGCGAAAATGCTTCGAATCACCAAACACTACGTCCAAAGCTATCTGGCCGAGTGACTCGGCCTTCTTCCCTGGTATAACTCCATGAAAGCTCATGTTACTAGTGCTCAGTCGGGACATCGGAATGCCCATACCTTTCAATGTGTCTGCATATAA
>NW_021197075.1:0-977 GCF_002162155.2 Triticum dicoccoides
AGAGAAAGCCAAGATGGATCAACTTGAGTTAGACGCGGTTACTCCATTGTATGAAGGATGCAGGCCCGAGGATACCCGCCTGAAAGTAACGCTCATGGCCCTGGAGATGAAGGTAAAACACAAAATGACCGACGCATGCTTCGACGAGAACATGTCATTCTGGCACGAACGTCTTCCCAAGGGGAACAAGTGCCCGACCAGTTTGGAGGAGGCGAAGAAAATCGTGTGTCCTCTGGATTTACCGCACGTGAAATACCATGTGTGCATGAACAATTGCATCATTTATCGGGACGAGCACGCGGAGTCTACAATATGTCCGGTGTGCGGTGTCACTCGATACAAGAAGAGGAAGAAAGCTCCTCGAAAAGTGGTGTGGTACTTTCCGATCACTCCTCGTCTGCAGCGGTATTTCACGGATCCTAAGGTAGCAAAGCTCCTACGTTGGCACGCGGATAGGGAGGAGAAGAAGCGAGAAGATGACGCAAATGATCCGGAGATAGATAAAAAAGACAAGATGTTGAGTCACCCTAAGGATGCGAGCCAGTGGCAAGCATTGAACTTCGAATACCCAGAATTTGGGAACGATCCAAGGAACATCGTGCTGGGCGCGAGCACCGATGGAGTCAATCCGTTTGGCAGCCAGAGAAGCACACATAGCACCTGGCTTGTGTTTGTGTGGATGTACAACCTTCCCCCCTGGTTGTGCATGAAGAGGAAGTACATTCACATGAGTATGCTAATTGAAGGGCCGAAACAACCAGGGAACGACATCAATCTGTATCTGGGGCTGCTGAAAGAGGAGCTTGACACGCTGTGGAAAACGCCAGCCAATACGTGGGACGCCGCAGAGAAAGAATATTTCCCTATGAGAGCCGCACTGCTCACGACGGTGCACGACTATCTCGGTTACGGATATCTTGCGGGGCAGGTAGTCCACGGATTTTCTGGATGCGTAAGGTGCATGGATGACACAACGT
>NW_021197076.1:0-1474 GCF_002162155.2 Triticum dicoccoides
TAGAGGGATGGAGTGGAACAGATGACGAGGGTTCACTAGGTAGACAACAATTTCACGCTTAAGAGGGTGGTGAACGGTTGTCAACGTAGCGAAGAGTTGAGTTTCCATAATACCATAACGATGCACCTTAGGGAAGGTGACTCATAGAAATATCCCCTTAAGTGGCAAAAAGAATTACCTTTGATTCAGAGATCATTGAGACTCTTTAAACCAGCTTAAGGCAAATCATAATCGATCATTTAGAGGGGTTCGGTAGAATGGCATACCCGAACTTGGATGATGTGGATTACCTTGTTGAAGACAACGTAATGGATGATTTTTGCTTATCACCGGAAATGGAAGAGACCCATGGTAGAATGGCACAATGGCGGTGCAAGCTGGGAACAAAATGCAAATGCTGGGAATGATTCTGGTAACTGGGGAAGAACCCAACAATAGAGAGTTATCCCACTATTGGACTGGTTATAGCATAACCGAGGAAACTGAGAGCGCTATACAGTTAATGCCGACGATCAAACCTAGCACTTGTGCGTGCTCTCAAGAACTTGAGCAATTCCATAATCATCAAGGTTTTACCAATATCCGTGTCAAGGGTCCGGTAACACAACTTACTACCATGATGAATGGTGATGGAGGATGCAGATGCAAAGGAAGATAACACCTTCTCAGATTTCACCCTTGGCGGGGCCAAGAAAATAAAATCTGGATGATCGACCGAGAGACATTTAGCACTCCGCTTCTAATGTTCTCCTTGATGTGCTAGTGTAACCCATTCATAGATATGGTTTGATATCTAAAACATCAAGTAAAAAGGTCGGACTTCGGGATCTCAAAATCCATAGGGGCAACTAGGGAGTAAATCCTACGAAATCCCTATGGGGAGGTGGCCAACTTCCTCAATCAAGATATTATAATAACAGGTCTTCCGGCTGGGTGTGTTGGCCACGACATCCACTTTACCGGTTATCGAGGGACCAATATTATAGTTCTTGGAGAATGTTCCAACCATCATATCTGCCTGAGATTCAGATCTGGTTGGTGTCAGAATATTCCAGACCCATCGAGTCTAGGAAGAAAAATGAAAGTTTGCAACACAAATCGACGAGATGACGTTGCGGGATTCTCGGAAGATGAACTACGATAGCAAGCTCCAAAACATGAGCTGGTTCTGCTACAAACATGTGAACACGTTGTCCCAGACAAGCATGCCCACATGGTAGTCTTACAATAAAACACTACCGAGTTCTGGTTGGGAACCATCAGCGAGGATATCGAAGTTCTTTCATAAGTCCGGATTAGCTCTTATGAAGATACTCCTTCTCCTTGAACAAATCAGTCAGTGGCTTGGTGTGCTAGGATACACATATGGAATGAAGGTTGCAAGTCTCCAGACCACAGAATACTTCGCACGTGTGCATGACTGACTTGCGATGATTCCAGAGGAAGCAACATTGACTTTCTCGAGTCCACGGCG
>NW_021197077.1:0-995 GCF_002162155.2 Triticum dicoccoides
AGTCTGATTCTCAAGCCTTATCAACCCGAGCTTTGTGAAGCTTTCCGCAAACTTAATCTGCAAGTTGTTCCTCAAGGTTTCCTCGCCAACCTTCAAGTCTCTCCTACCTTAGAAGACCAGATTCGCCAAGCCCAACTTCTTGATGCTATGGTGAAAAAGGTGAAGATTGGTATTGCAAAGAGTCAGTCCAAGTACAAGTGCTTCCGACTTGATGACAAGGACACTCTCTTCTTCGAGGATCGAATTGTTGTGCCCAAAGGTGAACTCCGTAAGGTGATCATGAACGAGGCTCACAACTCTCTCCTCTCCATCCACCCTGGTAGTACGAAGATGTATCAGGATCTCAAGCAAGCTTATTGGTGGACTCGAATGAAGCGCGAGATCGCTCAATTCGTGAACGAATGTGATGTCTGCAGAAGAGTGAAGGCAGAACACCAAAGGCCAGCTGGTCTCCTCCAACCTCTTGCCATTCCAGAATGTAAGTTTGACCACATTGAAATGGACTTCGTGACTGGGTTTCCAAAGTCCAAGCGTGGCAATGATTCTATATTTGTTGTCATCGACAAGCTCACCAAAGTGGCTCATTTTCTGCCTATCAAAGAGTCAATCACTGCAGCTCAATTGGCGGAACTCTATACCTCTCGCATTGTCTCTCTGCACGGTATTCCTCAAGTGATATCTTCAGACCGTGGCAGCATCTTTACCTCCAAGTTTTGGGATTCTTTTCAGAAAGCCATGGGCACCAACATCCGCTTCAGCACAGCTTTCCATCCTCAAACGAGCGGTCAAGTCGAGCGTGTCAACCAAATTCTTGAAGATATGCTCAGGGCTTGTGTGATCTCCTTCGGCATGAAGTGGGAGGATTGTCTTCCTTATGCTGAATTCTCGTACAACAACAGCTTTCAAGCAAGTTCGGGCAAGGCCCCCTTTGAAATTCTGTATGGCAGGAAGTGCCGTACCCCTCTCAACTGGTCTGAAACCGGTGAACGTCAGCT
>NW_021197078.1:0-1680 GCF_002162155.2 Triticum dicoccoides
ATTCGGATTGGAATCTGTTTTGCGCACTGTTCAGTAAAACAGGTGTATCTTCCTCATACGAAGTCCGTTTTGGCTCCGTGAGTACTCAAATTGAAGCTAGCAACGAGCCGCATCTAAATAGTTGCAGAAGCTTGTTCAATATTTGACACCTCAAAATCGGCTTCTAAATAGGTCTTTTTACCCTCCGAAGTTCGTGAACACAGCTTGTTCCAATTTTTCAGGCCAGTTTTAGAATTCTTTGACTCCTCATATCAACTCGGAATTGAGTGATTCTTTTTGCATTGGAAAGCTTGAGTTAGTAGCATTCTTTGAAAGAATTTATCAGAAAATTGTCTCAAACTTTTCAAGAGGAAAGTTGGAGAGAGAGTTGTTGTATATCCTGCTTGGCAGTTGTTTTTCATCATTATTTTCACTGCCGTTGTGATCTTCACTTATATCTTGCTGTCAAGAGCTACTTAGTATCCTTCATTGATGCTAGTTGTGCTACGCCGTGACCTCATTAGTGTTCTAGGCTCGCGTCTCTAGTCCGGTCTAGCCTAGGACCAGAACAGTACCGTCGTTGAGCGTTTATTCAACATTGCATCTTTGAATTGATTATTGCTAATATTTTGCTACCATATATAGCCAACCCAGCTCCACATATTTCTACACCGTGTATACGTACGCTCCCCTGGCAATCGCTTTACTCAATATTCGGAGTTACTTGACACCGCTGGTTGCCGATCACCGCCTGCTGCATGGTAAGAACTTGTAAGACATTGATATTTGCTTTACTGTGAGCGTTTTACCACCACATCCTAGTAGTTATAGGAACATTATTTTTGGGTTTTGTTTCTTGTTCTACTAATCATGACAGGATCCAGAGTCAATTCATGGGCTTTGTCGATCGCGGGAGACGTGCCACCACCTTTGCAAATACCACAACCGTCACGAGAGGTGCACAAACATCCAAATGCACATGATCAGGTTAATGTATTGATAGAGGCGGGGGTGTCCTGATCTTTCGATGAGATGATAACTATCGATTTGGTGAAGATGACTTTGACGATCCGACTACAAACGTGCACGACGTTGCGCCTTAGCAATCGCTAAACCAACTCCGAAAGGTTATTGACCACGCTGGAGCACAATCAACCTGACCACGAAGGTCTATTCCTGCAAGCAATCGAAGAACAAGCAAGAATATGATAAAAGCAATCTGAATATTGCGAGTATATATGAAGTATTGATAAAGGTGGGGATCCGTAAGCGGTCTTGGTCTGGTCGTTGGACACAAACGAAGTACACGAAGTTGCAATGGCTAACTTTTAACTAAACAAATCCCAAGGAAAAGATACTAGATGGATCTACTTATATAGGAGCAAGGGGTGGCGGCCAAGGAGGTGGGAGGACGTCCCAAGGCAGCCTAAAACTAAATCTAGGTCGTACAAGGCCAATGGGCCCAAGTGGAGGTGATGTAACACCTTTGGACTTGTAGTTTGACTCGGATTCTGCTGCAGCATCAGATTGTTTCGTCCACAACTCAACGCTCCGGACGAATTTGAAGGTGATTCCAATTGGGTTGGAATGTGCACGAAATCTAGTTTCCAACAAAAAAAGAATCACCCAATTCGGAGTCCATATGAAAAACTTGTGTGCGTTTTGAGTCAGGTATGTCTGTGCAGTCCGAATCTGAATCCA
>NW_021197079.1:0-1765 GCF_002162155.2 Triticum dicoccoides
ACTCAATTGCAATGAGGAAGCATGACATGGTGCCTGACCATAGCTTTTTTGAGGGATTAGTGGCATGTGTAGCTGCCATTGCACCAAAGGATCATTACAAGAATCTGGAGGAAGGTAGCATCGTTCTTAAGAAGTCAAAAACATTCAGCTTTTGTGAAGAAGGTGTGCATTTTGAAGGTGAATGTACTCCAGTAAAGAGTGACATTGTTATCTTCGGAACCGGATTCAACGGTGATCAAAAGATCAAGGACATGTTCACATCAGAATACTTTCGGAGCATAGTCGTTGGCTCAACATCAACGACCGTGCCACTTTATAGGTAATCACCTCACTATATATGCACAATATTTATGTAGTTTGAACGTCTTGATTTTCAAGAGTACACTAATCCCTTATTTTAGGGAGTGCATCCATCCAAAGATTCCACAGCTCGCGGTCATCGGCTATTCCGAGAGCTTGACAAATATCTATACAACAGAGCTTATGTCCAAGTGGATATCACATTTTATGGATGGTGGTTTCAGATTGCCAAGTGTCAGAGAAATGCAGAGGGATGTCCTTGAATGGGAGAAGTTCATGAAGTGCTACTCTCGAGACTATTTCCGTAGGTCATGTGTTGGAATTGTTCATATATGGTACAATGATCAACTATGCCAGGACATGGGATGCAACCCAAGAAGGAAGAAGGGTTTTTTCTCTGAATTATTTGAGCCTTATGGTCCTTGTGATTATGTTAATCTTCACCCCAAGTAATAGTAGATCACATGTTTGCACACAATAAGTTTTCTACCAGATCCCTCATGTACACACATGTATAAGTTGTCTACCAGATCCCTCGTTGTTTACATACTTGCATGGTTACTTGTTATAATATTGTATGGTATTGTGCCAGGACATGTTCCTAGACATTAATTGTAGTCAGGTTAGTGGTTTGTTTGGTCCACTAATCTAGTGTAGTAATATCCAATGTCAAGGAAGAAATGAAACCATAGGCACAATTATACCATATAGTCATGCCTCTTAGAAATCCCTTATTGAAAGTATACTATATATGTAGAATTATATATAATGTTAGCTTATATTTTCTATTACTAATCCCTAGCTAATTGCACGTACGTATCTGCGAAACAGTAATAACAATACATATGTAAGATTTGAGTGACTGGAAATTTACTCACCTCAAAAAGATACAAAAGTATATAAACAAAGACTATGTCATCGTTTGAAATAGTGTTAGTCTCTTTATCCTTTGGTGGGATATATACTTACATTATCTTTTAGCAAAGACCACACACAACAATTCAAACTTGACTAGTGAAATAGAATAACAAAATTGTGATAGACTATAACCTCATGACATATTGCCTTATATATCCCAAATTTCACTAAGATGGTCAAATGTGGGTCCTCCGTACACATCCATCGTGGGTACCATCCGGTCGCGAATGAAGTCCAGCCGCACATAGAGGAAAGCCCACACTACCCTCCTGACACCGCCCAAGACTGTCGGACCAAGCCTAGCAGGCACCATCGCTGACGGAAGAGCGCCGCCAAAACCACGCCACCACCTCCACCGGCCAGGCCCACTATGGCAGAGGCGGCCACCCGCAGCCCACGCCGCCTGGAGAGAACCCGTCGCCACCACCTCGGGTGTGGAAAAACACTGCACTGCATGTCACATCACCACCGCACCTACACGCCAATGATGTCTACTATGCAATTTTATTCTTGTAGACACATGTTGGACCTCCAAGCATAGAGTTTT